>NC_057727.1:64196614-64318883 GCF_004010195.1 Chiloscyllium plagiosum
CCCCCAACCCTGTCCAAAACCGCCCCCCCCATCCTCTCCACCCCCTCTCCAACAAGACTGCTGCTGCTGCTGCCTTTGTGGAGTAAGTCTCCAAATAGCACGCACGCGCGTGCACGCGCACACACACACATTTTTACTGCAACTTTTTGACCGGTTCCATGTTTGGTCTGTACAGGACAATGTTGGAGACATTATCTGGGGAAGGGGGGTGGTTAGGGTACACCCCTCTGTACAACTCCAGGGAAAGTGTGGGGAGAGAGACCGGGCAGGAGGTTAGTCATTTGGAGACGGTGCTTGTTTAATCACTGTAAACAAAAGATGCGATCACTGTTGGAAACACATCTTTGATGTAATGTTTCTATTGGGACCTCGAGCTCTCCTTCGGATAATTTTGATTTTCAGATAATTGATATTCGGATAATCGAGGTTCCTCTGTTTATACTTTGACAACCCACCTCACTGTCTGCAACTCCACCAATTTTTGTGTCATCAGCAAACTTACTAATCAGACCACATACATTTTCCTCCAGATCATTTTATATATCTATATTACAAACAACAAAGGCCCCAGTACTGATCCCTGTGCAACACCACTACTTACTGATCTTCATTCTGAAAAGCACCCTTCCACCACTAGTCTTTGTCTTCTATGACCTAGCCAGCGCACCACAGATCTAATGAGACTTGACCTTTTGTACCAACCTGCCATGAAGTACCTTATCAAATGTACCTTACTATGGTCTATGTAGACAACATCTACTGGCCTTCCCTCATCAATCATTCTTGTCACGTCCTAAAAAAATTCAATCAAGTTGGCGAGACAGGACCTTACCCACACAAGGTCATGCCAACAATTTCATTCACTTCCAAATATGAATAAATCCTCTTTCTCAGTATCTTCTCCAACAGTTTCCCCACCCCGTATGTTAGACTCACCAGCCTGTAATTATCTGGATTATTGCTGTTTCTTTTCTTAAACAACCTTGACCATGCTCCAGTCTTCTGGATCCTCGCCTGAGGGCAAAGTCAATGCAAGGATATCTGTTAAGGCCTCAGATATTTCCTTCCTTGCATCCCACAATATCTTGGGATATATCCCATCTGCTCCTGGGGACGTGTCCTTCTTAATTCGTTTCACGACACCCAACACGTCCTCCTTCATTATGTTCACCTATCTGAGAGTATTCACACACCTTGCCCTACCCTCAACATTTCTCATGTCTGTCTTTTTGGTGAATATCAGTGTAACGTTCTCATTAACAATCTCACTCATTTCCTCTTGGTCCACACATCGTCTCTCTTCTTCATACTTGAGTAAGCTTACTCTTTCCATAGCTACTGTTTTGCTCCTAATATATGTAGAAAATGCCTTGGGATTCTCCTTAACCCTGCTGACAAAGGACATTTCATGGCCCTTTGGCCCTCCTAATTTCCCCTTTGAGCTTTCCCCTACATTCTGTATATTCTTCAAGGACTTAGTCTGTTTTTAGTTGCCTAGACCTTTGGCCTGTCTCCTCTTTTTTTGACCAAGCTGATAATTTCCTCTGTCATCCAAAGTTCCCAGATCCTGCGATTCCTATCTTTCATTTTCATCGGAACATACCTGTCCTGCAATCTAATCAACCGGTCTTTAAAATATTTCAGATGTCATGTGGATTTACCCTCAAACAGCTGCTCCCAATCCACATTCTCCAAATTTTCCCTAATTCGGTTAAAGTAGGCCTTCCCCCAATTTGTTCTTATGTATAAGTATCCAAAAACCTATGGAATTATGGTCACTATTCCCAAAATGCTCCCCCACTGAAACTTTGGCAGGCTCAATTCCCAATATCAGATCTAGTATGCCTCCCACCCTCACTAGAGTATCAACGTATTGTTTTAAAAAACCCTCCTGGACACACCTAACAAATTGCTGCCTATAGCATTAAGGGAATGCCAGTCAATATGGGCCAAGTTAAAAATCACCCATCACAACAATCATATTAGTTTCATATCTTTCCAGAATCTGACTACATATCTCTTCCTGTATTTCCCAATGGCATCTGGGAGGTCTGAGTACTATCCCAGTATTGTGATTGCACCCTTCCTATTCCTCAGCACTACACATAATGCCTCGCTATAAGATTCCTCCAGGATGCCCTCCTTCAACAAAGCTTGATATGCTCCCTAACCAGTAATACAACTCCCCCACCTTTTTTTGCTTCCTCCTCTGTCTTATCTAAAAGATCAATATCCAGAAATGTTAAGCCAATGTTGGCCATTTTCAGCCGTGTCTCTGTGATAGCAACAACATTATAATTGCAAGCATTAATTCAAGCTCAAAGTTCATCTGCCTGACCTGTTATACTTTTTGTATTGAAGCAAATGGAGTCTACGCCTCCAGTTCTGCTGAGCTCAACAACCTCTCCCTAACTGCCCTTCCTCTTAGCCATATTTGCCTTAGTCTCAAGCTCTTCCCCAGTCTCTGCACTTAATGACCTGCTCCGATTCCTACCGCACCCTGCCACACTAGTTTGAACTCTCCAAAGTGGCATTATCAAACCTCCCTGCCTGAAGATGCAACCAGTTTAGGTGCAACCCATCTTTCATGAACAGGTCCCAGCTTTCCTTTAATGCATCCCAATGATCCACATATCTAAAGCGCTCTCCCCTACACTAGCTGTTTAGTCATTTGTTCCATTGTACTATATCTCTGTTCCTAGCCTCAGTAGCATGTGGCAAAGGAAGGAATCCTAAGATTACTACCCTAGAGGTCCTGCTATTTAGTTTACTACCTAACTACCTGAATTGTCTTTGCAGGACCTTGTCACTCTTCCCTGCCTATGTCATTTGTGATAGTCTAGACAATGACTTCTGTCTGTTTACCCTCCCCTTTCAGAATGCCTTGTACCTGTTTTGAGACATCCATGACCCTGGCACTGGGGAGACAACATACCATCCTGAAGTGTCTCCCATGACCAGAAAAGCAGCTTTGACTATCGAATTTCCCATTACTATCACTCTACCACGCTTTATCCCTCCCCTCGGTACAGCAGAGCCAACTTTAGATGCCACTGCTTTGTCTGCTGCTGCTGGGCTGATCCTCTCATTAGTATCCAAAACGGAATACTTGTTTGACAGGGGAACAGCTGCCAGGGACATCTGCACTGACTGTTTGTCCCATCTAACAGTTACCCATCTATCTTCCTCTACCTTGGGTATGACCGAGTGTCTGTAACTTCCATCTATGATGCTGACCGCCATTTGTGTGCTCCTTAGTGTCTCCAACTCACATGAAGGATGAGCAGTAAAAAAACAGAAATATTTTAAAGAGTAAGTGAACTGCAAATTAAAATCCATAATGTTAACCAGACCTTAAAAAGCTGTCAGTATTGCTGTATCCATGGGAATCAAATAGAGTCGTAGAGATGTACAATTAGATTATGTCCTACAGCTCTCTTTAGATTTGCTGTTCCTACATTGTGATCTTATTATTGAAGATGAATTGACAAGTATCATTCAAACAATGATGCAATGTTCAGCATATTGCTTTGTGATTTACAGGATTGTATTAGTCTTGGCTCAGGAGAGCCCTCTGTAAGTGAACATTGCTCTTTCGTGATGTACCACAACAACAGTCCACGCTGGGGTGAGATCATTAAACTACCCATCCCTGTTGACAAGTTTAGAGGCTCACATCTTCGATTTGAATTCAGGCATTGTTCCAGTAAGTACTCCTAAATCTTGGCTTTAAAGAGAAAATTGTTTAAAAGGTCATACTCAGTATATTCTGACAAAAGTTTGAAACTTACAGACTTTTATATCAAAAAATTAATTGTGTAAATCTTTTTAAGAAGTCTCCCAAAAGGCTGAAACTGCCATGCTGTGCACAGATAGCTCACAGGCACTTACAGACTTATCTACTGTGCAAGTTTCTAGCCTCAGCTTTATAATTGGGGTAAGGAATATTCAGACATGAAGTGACTTTCCACAAAAAAAAGGTAAAGTTATCACATTATTATCACTTTCACCTCCTATTCATTGATTTAAGGGTGGTTTTAGACATGCTCAATGAAATAATTACCAGCTTACCCAGTGACCTTGGATGATATATGAGCTGCGGATGCCAGTTCAGAATAAAACAGATCAAAAATTTAAAATGGAACATGACAATACAACCTTCCTATTTTGGAATATTTGTCATGAAGCAAAACATTTTCACAACTTGACTGCAAGATTTTCTGTCATAGTATCATGGATTGAGGTTAAATGTTTCTACCCATATCGTGTCCAGTAAGTCTTAAGGGATTTAGGGAGCAGGATAAACATGTATGATGTATCACGGATGCTTAATCTGTTCTCCATTGTCACAAAACTGCAAACTGCATATGGACAAAAATTTTGCATATTTAGTGGATTACCTTCCCTGAATTTACTGATGTAAAAGTCACAGAAGCAAAGATTGTTATTCTGCTGATGGGTGAGTCCCAAACCAGAGGACACAGCTTAAAAATAAGGGGTAGGCCATTTAGGACAGAGATGAGGAGAAACTTCTTCACCAAGAGAGTGGTGGGTGTGGAATGCTTTGCCCCGGAAGACAATGGAGGCCCAGTCTCTGGATTCGTTTAAAAAAGAGTTGGATAGAGCTGTCAAGGATAGTGGAATCATGGGGATATGGAGATAAGGCAGGAACAGGATACTGATCGAGGATGATCAGCAATTGTCATAATGAATGCTGATGCAGGCTCGAAGGACAGAATGGCCTACTCCTGCACCTATTGTCGATTGTGTTTATTAAAATGTATTGGTGAAAAAGATTTGTGCTCTCGCTGTTGCAGTCATAAATCTCTGTACCTGCCCCAAAGTATTGTCCAGACCTTCTCTGTGCTTCCATTTGTAGCACTTTTTATAGCACTTTTCATGAACTCAAGATACCTCAAAGCATTTACAACAAATATGTAGTTTGAAATGTAATCATAGTTATAGTGTCAGAAATGTGACTATCAATCTGCACACATCAACTTTGCCCAAATATCAATGCGACAATCACTAGATCATCCATTTCTTAGTTGTTAGATAAGGGAGAAATGTTGGCCATAAGACATGAGCTGCATCACACCTCTTCTCCAGATTAATGCAATGGGATCTTTTATGTCCATGTTAGAAGCAAATGGGCATCTTTGCTTAATATCCCATGTAAAAAATGAAACTCCAGACAGTGCAGAACTAGATGGTGTGCCGAATTATATGCTCAAGTCTCTGGAGTAGCAAGAAACTCAGCAATATTGACTAGAAGGTTCAGACTTTGGATCCCAAACTCTGTGAAGTAAGCTGACTTTGATTCTGAAACAGATCACTATCCGGGTTCACATTTATGGAATAATCAAATAAAATAAAAGCATTTTCATAACTTTTAACTGTCCTTAGACCTATTCTTCCCAGTAGTTTGGAATAGAGAACTATTGCAGCAAGAGTAGGCTGTTCAGCCCTTGAGCCTACTCCACACTTCTAGATCATGGTTGATCATCTGCCTCAATATCATGTTCCCACCTTATCCCAGTATCTTTTGATGTCATTAAATGCCACTAGAACATTACCTGCCCCACTAGGAGCTCGAACATTTTAGACCACTGCTACACAACTGTGAAAGATGCTTACTGCTTCGTCCCCGCCCTCATTTCGGGAATCAGACCACAACGCCATGATTTTTCTTCCGGCTTACAGGCAAAAGCTCAAGCAGGAGACCCCCTCGCGGATACAGGCTCAGTGCTGGTCAGAGGAGGTAGAGGATCAACTCCGCTGCTGTCTGGAATAGGCTGATTGGGCCATTTTCAAACAGTTCACAGGTACTTTGAACGAGTACGCCATCACCATCACAGTGTGTGGAGGACTGCATAATGAGGAGGTCAATCCAGGTGTTCCCCAACAGGAAACCGTAGATGAATCAGGACATACAGGACCTGCTAAAAACCAGGCGTGAGGCCTTCAGACCAGGAGGCCCATTCAAATATAAGGAATCCAAGTATGACCTTCGCAGAGCCAAAGGACCAATACCGACCCAAACTAGCGACCCAGACAGACACCCGGCAACTATGGCAAGGACTGAATGACATCACAGGTACTAAAAAGAGACCGTGCAGGTTAGCAGACAATGACAAAACTGCCCCAGATCGTCTCAACACCTTCTATACTCGCTTTGAGCAGAATTTTGGCGGAGAGGTAACACCTATTCCGACAAGTCCTGACGAACCTATCCCTGCATCAGAGGTCAGATCAGTTTTCCTTCATGTGAATCCAAGGAAAGCGATGGGACCAGACAGATTACCAGGCCATGCACTCAAGGCGTGCGCAGATCAACTGGCAGAGGTCTTCTCTAACATCTTCAACCTCTCCCTGCAGCAGACCACTGTCCCTGTTTCAAGAGGGCCAATATCATCCCTGTGCCTAAGAAGACTCATGCAGCATGTCTCAATGACTATCACCCAGTAGCCCTAACTTTGGTAGCCATGAGGTGCTTTGAAAGGCTGGTCATGGCATTAATCAATTCCAGCCTCCCCACTACTCTTGACCCACTCCAATTTGCCTATCCGACAAACAGATCCACGTCAGATGCCATATCACTTGCCCTTCACTCCTCCCTAGAACATCTTGACATGAAGAATGGCTATGTAAGAAATCTACTCATTGACTGCAGTTCAGGCTCCAACACTATTATCCCCTTGAGATTGATTACTAGTGATCGCAGACCAAGCATCACTCTCTGCAACCTTCAGTTTGCTGACCCACAGGCCACAATCAGTGAAGATTGGGGACAGTATTTCATCCTCACTAACACTCAACACTGGAGCCAACAGGGGTACAAACTTAGCCCCCTACTGTATTCATTGTATACCCATGACTGCGTTGCCAAATACCAGACTAATGCCATTTACAAGTTCACTGATGATACCACCATAGTCGGCTGAATCTCAGATGGCGACAAAACAGACTACAGGGAGGTAGAAGACCTAGAAAAATAGTGTATTGAGAACAACCTAGCTCTCAATGCCGGCAAAACCAAGGAACTCATTATTGACTTCAGCAGAATGTTACTCATGCTCCCCTACATATTAACAGCACAGAGGTGGAACGAGTGCAGAGTGTCAAGCTCCTAGGAGTGGTCATCCATAACAAGCTTTCTTGGACTCTTCATGTGGACATACTGGATAAAAAGGCCCAACAATGTCTCTTCTTCCTCAGGCAGCTGAGGAAATTTGGCAAATACCCTTGCCAACTTTTATAGGTGCACCATCAAGAGCATTCTGTCTGGATGTATTACTACCTGATATGGCAGCTGTACCATTCAAGATTGGAGACGGTTACAGAGAGTGGTGAACTCGGCTCAGACAATCACAAAGACCAACTACCCATCTATAGAATCATCTACCCACTGTCGAGGAAAGGCCACCAGCAATCTCAAAGATCCATCCCACCCTGGCAATGATTTTCTACAAACTCTACCATCAGGGAGAAGGTACAGAAGCCTGAACACACGCACCACCTGGTTTCAGAACAGTTTCTACTCTACTGTTGTTAGAATAGTGAATGGACTCTCAAATTCTTAACATTCACCTGTACCTGTGTTTTTGTTTTTGCCGCTGTTTACTTATTATTTCCTTATCTAGGCTACTTAACTCTGTGATTTGCCTGTAATGCTCACAAGTGAAAGCTTTTCACTGTGCCTCGATACATGTGACAATAAATTCAATTCAATTAAAATCTTTCAATCTCTTAAACTTACTTTATATCTGAACTTACACCACCCTCTAAGTGAAGAACTTCCTCCTTATCTCTATCCTAATACAAACAATATCCTCAATTTCTCCTCACAGGATAGGCCCATCATGCAAGAAATCAGACTGATGATCATCTCTGCCCTCCTTCTGTGGCTAGTGTATTCTTCCTGAGACAAAGAAACCAGAACTGCATACAATTCTGTAGGTGCAGTCTGCTGTACAATTGAAACAGGACTTCTTTGCTTACATACTTAAATCTTCTAGTCTTTTCTTTGAAAATTCATTCATTCATGGTGGGGTGGGCCGGGGGGTGGGGAGATGCCTCGTTGCCTCTGCCACAATTTATTACCCATCCCGAGTTGTCCTTGGGAAGGTGGTAGTGAGATGCCTTCTTGAACAACTGCAGGGCATGCAGTGGACCCATATGTTCTAAGGAAGGAAATTCCAGGATTTTGGCCCAATGACAGTGAAGGAATGGTGACATATTTCCAAGTCAGGATGGTGAGTTGCTTAGAAGGTAACTTGCAGGTGATGGTGTTCCTATGTTTCTGCTGCACTTGTCCTTGTAGATGGCAGCGGTTATGGGTTTAGAAGGTGCTGTCTAAGGATCTTGGGTGAATTTCTTCAGTGCATCTTGTTGGTCGGACACACTGCTTCTACTGAGATTGGTGGTGGAAGGAGTGTATGCTTGTGAATGCGGTGCCAGTTAATTAGTTGCTTTGGTCAGGATGATGTCAAGCTTCTTGTGTATTGTTGGAGCCACACCCATCCAGGCAAGTGAGCACTATTACATTACACTCCTGACTTGTGACTTGTAGGTGGTGGACAGGCTTTGGGGAATCAGGAGTTGAGTTACTCACAGCAGTATTCCTAGCCTGTGACCTGCTCTTGCCATGGTAGGCTAGTCTAGTTGAGTTTCTGCTCAATGGTAAGCCCCCCCAGACTATTGATATTGGAGATTCAGTGATGGTAACACCATTGAATGACAAGGGATGATGGTTAGATTGTCTGTTACTGGAGATTGTCATTACCTAGTACTTGTGTGACACAAATGTTGCTTGCAATTTGTCAACCTAAGCCTGGATATTGTCAGGGTCTTGTTGCATTTGAACATGAACTGTTTTGGTATCCGAGTATTCTCACATGTTGCTGTACATTGTGCAATCATCAGCAAGCATCCCCAGTTCTGACCTTATGATGGATATTAATGAAGCAGCTGAAAATGGTTGAGCCTAGGATACCACATAGAGGAACTCCTGCAGGGATGTCCTGGAACTAAGATGACTGACTCTAGCTACCACAATCATCTTCCAATGTGTCAGCTATGACTTCAACCAACAGGGAATTTGTCCCTGATTCTCATGGATTCCAATTTTGCTCGGACTCCTTGCTGCACACTCAGTCAAATGCAGCCATGATATTAAGGACTATCGCTCAAACCTCACTTCTGGATTTCAGTTATTTTATCCTTGTTTGAATCAAAAGTGTAGTGAGGTCAAGAGCTGAGTGGCCCTGGCAAATCCAAACAGGGCACCAATGAGAAAGGTAGTTGCCAGGCAGATGCTGCTTGTTAGCACTACTGATGACACCTTCCACCATTTTTGAAAATTTGTTCATGGGATGTGGGCATGTCTGTCTACACCAATCCTTTTTGCCAATACTTAATTGACCAAAGTTAAGAGTCAACTACAATACTGTGGGTCTGAACTCACATATAGGCCAGACCAGGCAAAAACAGGGGTATTTCTTCCCTGAAAGGATATCAGTGAATCAGATGGGGTTTTTTCAACAATTGGCAGTGGTTTCATCATCATCATTAGAGTCATAATTCTAGATTTTTATTTAATTCAGTCTTCACCATCTGCCATGGTAGGATTCGAACCTGAGACTCTGAATTACTAGACTAGCAATAATACCACTAGAGTCATAGGATGTACAGCACAGAAACAGACCATTCGATCCAACTCGTCCAAGCTAACCAGTTATCCTAAACTAATCTAGCCTTACTTGTCAGCATTTGGCCCTTATCTCTCTAAACCCTTCCTATTCACGTACCTCTCCAAATGCCTTTTAAATACTATGATTGTACTAGCATCCAACACCACCTCTGGCAGCTCATTCCATAAATGCACCACCCTCTGCTTGATAATGTTGACCTTTATGTCCCTTTTAAATTTTTCCCCTCTGGTCCCTTTTAAAATTTTCCCCTCTGGTCCCTTTTAAATCTTTCCGTTCTCACCTTAAACCTATGCCCCCTAATTTTAGATTTCTATACCCTGGAGGAAAGACCTTGATTATTCACCCTATCCATGCCCCTCGTGATTTTATAAACCTCTATAAGGTCATCCCTCAAACTCCGACACTCCAGGAAAAATAGCTCCAGCCTATTCAGTCTCTCCCTATAGCTCAAACTCTCCAACCCTGGAAACATCCTTGTAAATCTTTTCTGAACCCTTTCAAATTTCACAACATCTTTCCCATAGCAAGTAGACCAGAAATTAATGCAGTATTCCAAAAGGGGCCTAACCCATATCCTGTACAGCCGCAACATGACATCCAAACTCCTTTACTCAATACAAGTAATTCTCATATAAAGCGTTTTTCAGTAGTTCAATTTAGCTATAATTTCACTGAAAAATTAGGGAATGGTATTTTCAAGAATGCTTACTTCTGTTCACAATAGCATGATTCCAGCGATTGTTTCGTATGCTTCATTCTGCGCATGTGCCAAAGTCTCTGCACCGTTCTGCGCGTGCACCGATGTCAGCGCCGAAGTCTCCGCGCCGTTCTACGCAAGTGCCAATGTCAGTTGCCATCAGAGCATGTGAGAGGAACAGTACTGTACATTCAGCAGCTTCATCTCAAGAATTAAACCAATGAATGTTCATTGCTCTCCCTCTGAGACAAAAGTATTCTTGTATAATTCCTGTATAAGCCCTGTATAACTCTGCATTATCCTTATACAATCTGTTCTGCTATAACACAATAGTTCTGTTCACATGTGATCCTGTGTTGTAAGAAAATCGCATAATAGCAACACCATTTAAACCAATGGGTTCAGAATCACATTATAGTCAATACAGGTAAAAAAAGTTCACGTTCTACAAATAATGGTCTATATTCTTCAATCACATTATAGCCAATTCACGTTGAAGAGACTCACATTATAGCAGAACCAACTGTACATACCACTTGTCTTTCTAATTTGTTCCTGCATATCACACAATCTTCTCCTCTCCATTATGCCTCTCCATTTTGCAAAAACGTTATACTGACAAGAATGTCAGCAAGAAGGGTCTTGGTGATACAATTGCGGATGGTGAATGCAAAAGGCTATATTACTGGAAGAGAAGCTAGATGTAATAAAGCATTTTGAGCAAAAGGAGAGAACATGTGATACAGCTTGCTTAACAGAAATGAGGGAGTCTACCTTATGCACCATTAGAGGCAGTGCTGAAAATATTAAAGCAACCTGTATAGCTGGAACAAGTCTGAGCGTCAGCAAGTCTGTGAGGTTGTGGCCAAAGGTACTTGAGGAGGTGGAGAGGCTTCTAAGTGTTTGGATAGAAGATCAAACAAAAAAGCGATCTGGGAAAACCTTTCTCACCATAAAAGAGAAAGCCTTATCCACTTATGTAGATCGAAAGAAAAATGCTCAAAATCCTGCAGATGTGTCTGCCTTGAGTGCTGACAGTGGGTGAGATGCTGGTTTTAAGAACCATAATGCATTCCATAATGTAAAGTTAATCAGTGAATCTGCCTTTGCAAACGAGGAGCGTGCGTTGGCATTTCCTCCTGTAGTCCAAGATTTTAAAAGATGTGAACCATCAGAGGAGCTCCCAAACATCAAAGAGCTTTGTGTTGCCCTTGAAAAGCTGCCTAGCTTTGAAGAAGTGGAAAGTGAGGATATTGAAGAGCTGCTTGAGTCCCACTGTGAAGACCTCTCTATAGCTGATCTCCAACAGCTTCTCGCTGAGGAGGACATGGAAGCTGAAGATGAAAAAGATGAAGTCCACTATACAGCACCACGAGAGCTTTCCACTTTTCTTCTGTTTTCTGTTCTGAGGGAAATTGAGGGGCAGTTGCAGCTCTTAGAGGACAACCATTGTAATGCAGAACAAAGCAGGATAGCAGTTTGTTCAATAAGATATTATCTGGCATCCTATGAACCGCTTCTTCAAGACAGAAGAAAAAGGGCAAGCAGCAAAACTGGATGTCTTTTTTTTAACCAACCCCCAAGAAACAGTCAGAAGACAATCAACAATAGCCATCCACTTCTGCAGCCCCACCTACACCTGAAGATGATGATTGTGATGACCCCCTATCCTTGCATTAACAATATATTTTCAATATAATGTGTTAAGTTTACTTTTGTCTTGTCTTGTTAATAAATATGAGTTAAACCTTTATTCAGGCTGTGCTACACTCTATGTTAGGGTTTTGGGTGATTTTTGAGCAATTGCGAGTAATATTTTTTGCTGGTCTGCCCCAACCACACTTTTTTCATCAGCTCCATTATTTCTATTAAGTGAGTTTCCCTGAAACGCAACTACTGTGTTGTATGTGAACTACCTATAAACGCAAATATACCAAACATCATCATCATTACCCTATCTGCAACTCCACTTTCAAGGAACCATAAACCAGCAATCCAAGGTCTCTTTGTTCGACAGCACTCCCCAGGACCTTACATTTAAATGTATAATTCCTGCCCTGATTTGCCTTACCAAAATGCAGCACCTTACATTAGACCAATGCTTTCTCATTTACTTTACTGATGATAGACTGATAGAGCAGTAATTGGCCAGATTAGATTTGTCTTGCTTTTTGTGTACAGGACATATCAGGGCCATTTTCCATATAGTCAGTTAGATGCCAGTGTTGTAGCTGTACTGAAAAAGTGTAGCTACGGGTGGAGCAAGTTCCGGAGGACAAGTCTTCAGTACTATTGTTGGAATGTTGTCAGGGCCTTTGCAGTATTAAGTGCATCTAATCATTTCTTGAGATCATGTGAGTGATTCAAATTGGCTGAAGACTAGCATCTGTGATGCTGGGGACAACTGAGGAGGCCGAGGTGGATCATCATCTGACTGAAGATGGTTGCAAATGCTTCAGCCTTGTCTTTTGCACTGATGTGCTGGACTCTTTCATCTTTCAAGATGGAGAAATTTGTAGAACCTCCTCCTCCAGTGATCTGTTGGATGTGGGCTTGCTTAGCTCTATCAGCTGCTGCTTGGCACCAAAGTAGTCCTGTTTGGTAACTTTGCCAGGTTGACACCTCATTTTTAGGTATGCATGGAGCTGCTGTTGGAATGCCCTCCTAGACTCTCCATTGAACCAGGGTTCAAGTCGAACATACGCCCCTTTACCTACCAAACTACACCTGCATGCTTGGCGGTAACTTATGAACAAGGGCACATAAGTTCCTTGAATATCAACACTTTCTAACTGCTCAAATTCTAAGAAACGCTCTGTATTCTGTTCCTCCTACCAATGTAAATAACTTCACACTTACCCACATTATATTATATCCAGGAGAAAGTGAGGACTGCAGATGCTGGAGGTCAGAGCTGAAAAATGTGTTGCTGGAAAAGCGCAGCAGGTCAGGCAGCATCCAAGGAGCAGGAGAATCGACATTTCGGCCATAAGCCCTTCTTCAACTGTGCTCTTGACCACAGATTCAGTCTATCTAAATGCGTCCTCCTCACAGCACACATTCCAACCATGTTCTATGTCATCCAAAAAGTTGGAATTATTACAGCTGGTTCCACACTTCCAAATCTATAAGTTGTAAACAGCCATGCTCAAACACTGATCCTTGTGATTCCACTGGTCACAGACTGCCAACCTGAGAATTGGCAATCATTCCCACTGACTGGTTAACAGGCAAAAAACAATCCTCAATCCATTCTAGTATATTTAGTCAATTCCATGTAGAGTCAAAGAGTCGCAGAGATACGTAGCACTGAAAGTCCAGCTCATCCATGCTAACTAGATATCCTAAATAAATCTAGTCCCATTTGCCAGCATTTGGCCCATATCCCTCTAAATCCTTCCTATTCATATACCCATCTAGATGCTTTTTAAAGATTGTTATTGTACCAGCCTCCACCACCTGCTCTGACAGCTCATTCCATATACATATCACTCTCTGGATGATAAAGTTGTCCCTTCGGTCCATTTTAAATCATTCTCCTCTCACCTAAAACCTATACCCTCTAGTTTTGGACTCCCCCACCCCAGGGAAAAGACCTTGTCTATTTATCCTATCCATGCCCCTCCTGATTTTATAAACCTCTATACAGTCATCTTTCAGCCTCTGATGCTCCAGGGAAAATAGTCCCAGTTTATCAGCCTCTGCCTACAGCTCAAATCTCCAACCCTGGCAACATTCTTGTAAGTCTTTTCTGATCCCTTTCAAATTTCACAACATCCTTCCTATAGCAAGGAGACCAGAATTGCACGCAGTATTCCAATAGTGGCCAAACTAATGTCCTGTACAACCACAACATGACCTCCCAATTCCTATACTCAATGCGCTGACCAATGAAGGCAAGCAAACCAAACTCCTCCTTCACTATCCTATCTACCTGCAACTCCACTTTCAAGGAACTGTGAATCTGCACTCCAAGGTCTCTGTTCAGCAACACTCTCCAAGACCTTACCATTAAGTGTGTAAGTTCTGCCCTGATTTGCCTTTCCAAAATGCAGCGCCTTTCTAAAATGCAGCACCTTACATTTATCTGCCACTCCTCGGCCCATTGGCCCACCTGATCAAGATCCTGTTGAACTCTAATGCAACTTTCTTCGCTGTCCACTAGTCCGCCAATTTTGGTGTCACCTGCAAACGTACTAGCCATACCTCCTATCTTCATATTCAATCATTTATATAAGTGATGAAAAGCAGTGGACCCGGCACCAATCCTTGTGGCACACTGCTGGTCACAGGCCAGTAGTCTGAAAAGCAACCCTCCATCACCACACTCTGTCTTCTTCCTTCGAGCCAGTTCTGTATCCACATAGCTAGTTCTTCTTCTGTTCCATTTGATCTAACCTTACTAACCAGACTACCATGGTGAACCTTGTCAAGCACCTTACTGAAGTCTATATAGATCATGTCCACCGCTCTACCCTTATCAATCTTCTTCAAAAAACTTAATCAAGTTAGTGAGACATGATTTCCCACGCACAAAGCCATGTTGACTATCCCTAATCAATCTTCAGTTTTGTTCGCCAACCTCCTTTGTGGGACATTTTCAATGGTCTTCTGAAAATCCAAATACACCATATCCACTGGTTCCTCCTTACTGATTCTGCTGGAACATCCTCAAAAAGAAACTAAGAGTGTCAAAAATGATTTCCCCTTCATATTGACTCTCCCAATCAGACAATTATTTCCAAAGTCCAGTGGTCACATTCTTATACTGGTACACAATCCTTTATCCGAAATCCCCAAACCCAAAAAGCTCTGAAATCCAAAGTTTTTTCTCGTGAAGTTTTTTTCTCCATAACAAGGTTGTTTGGCATGCAAACAGTTAACCCAGCTTCACATCCACTCAACCCATATCACTCAGATATGACGTGGGGGCATGGCCCATCACTGGCAAGCATCAATTCCGTCTCAGAGCTCGTAGTACTCACAGGATTATCTGCTGTTCGGTAAGTTTTTTTTTATTTAACCGTTAAACTGTCCCTTATTCTGAAATCCAAGAAATTCTGAATTCCAAAAACCAGCTGGCCCTGAGGGTTCCATTCTTATATTTTCCCAACTACTGAAATCAGATTAACAGTTCTGTTGTTCTGTCTCTCTCCTTTTTTAAACATTGGAGTTAAATTTGTAGTCTTCCAAACTGCAAGCATCATTGTAGAATTAATAGCACTTTGAAAGGTGATCACCAATGCATTCACTATCCCTATAGCCATTTCCATTAGCATTGTCGGGTGAAAATCATTGGGTGCTGAGATTTGCTCATTTTCATTCCCATTAATTTCTCCAAGACTACTTTTTTGACTAATATTAATTTCTTATAGTTCTTCACACCCCCTGTGCCATTAGGCCTCAACTATAACAGGGATACATCTAGTTCTTGTTCTGAAAATACTGACACAAAATGTTCATTAAGTTTCTCAGCCATTCCTTGATTTCCTATTGGAAATGTTCATGTTTTTGCCTGTACTACATCTGCATTTGGCTTTTAAAATCTTTTTTTTCCATATAACCCTAAGAAGCTTTTACAATATATTTTTCCGTTAATTTCTAGTCTGCATCATTTTCTATACTTTCGTTTTATCAATTTCATGGTCCTCCTTTGCTGAATTCTAATATTTTTGGAATCCTCGGGTTTACAACTTTCTCTAACAACCTCCTCAGGCTGCTCTGTTCTTCTAATACTATCTTCCCTTGTTACCCACAGCTCCCTTGTTTTTATATTGGATATTTTTACCTTAAACCATGTCTTTTGAAAACCAAACATTAATTATTTTAATCATAGTCATTTCCTATCTACCATCAACATTTTAATGTACTTTTTCCAATCTACTGCAGTCAACTTCTTTCTCTTACTTTCTTAATTGTCTTTGTTTAGATTTAAGACTCTGGTTTCAGATTAAACTACATATTTTATCAAACTTATTTGAAAATTCTTATTATACTGCATTCACCTTTCTAGAAAGATACTTCTGCAACAAGTTTATTAATTAGTCGTAGAGTCAAACAGCATGAAAACAGACCCTTCTGTCCAATCTAACCTAGTCCCATTTGCTGATCAACAAGGTTCCTTCATATAAACAGAAATTGTGGAGAAAAGTCATCAAAACTTTAGCAATATAGTTTATTTGTATGGGTTACAAAATTAAAGAGTTGTGTTCAATGTAAAACAATTAATTCACATGAAGATTCCCAAAACATATCACGTTGTCATAGAGAATTGCAAAGGGAGTAGAGGTTTTGTTTGTTAAGGTTAATTGGATTTTTCTCACAGATTTGCTTCAATAGAGTCCAAATCTCATTGGATCAAGAAAGCCAATAAGAGATAGTTGTTGGTCAATTCTGTATTTTAAGCAGATAAAATACAAACTGTATCATTCACTGTGTGGAATGCAGGTGAATCTAATGTTCAATTTGGAATTAGTGATGGAAAGAGCAGCTGGAACATTTGCCTGGTTTGCAGCTAAAGGAAAAAAAATCTAGTGTCCTCAAACCTTGTAAGAGCAGTTATTAGAGTCAGCTTGGAAGCTGCAAGGATGATGTTGGATACATGTTGGGAACCAGAATTAGGAACAAAGGCATCCAGAGCTGTATGATCATAAATAAAAGTTGAAGGGTCACTTAGCTAAAGAGCTGAAAGAAAGATCCCCATAAAATTTGACTTCACAGAACGCTGAGAACAATTAAATTTGGGAAGAGCTGTGACATATTTATGGGTTGAGTCCCTAAAGAAGTTAATGTAGCTTCAAGATTGTCATGACATATAATAAAATTATTTTTGGTTGGGGGGGGGGGTGAAAATGTAGAACTGATAGCATAATTAATTGTAAATTACGGTATTAAGTTGACAGTGCCTAATTCACATAATTCTTATGAAGCTTGTTTTTCTTTTAAGATGTGAAATCTCACGGCCCAGTTTGCTTAATTGCTGGAAGTTTGAATTTTTATTTAATTGTTAGGAGCCCTATCAGAGCTATTAGACAAAGCCATAACACCTGTTTCTTCGGGCACCAAAAGTCTTCCCAAGTTTCTAATGTTATGGGCAGGAGATGTTTTTCATTAAATAATATTTTTGCAGTTCATACTATTTTGGTAAAGGACAAAAGTATACAAGAGAAGGGATCAAATTCCCTGTTCAGGCCCCTTAATGTTAAAATGAATTGACCTCAAGTGATGGGCATTGCTCTGCCACATTTAGGAAAACCAGGTCTACGTGTTGCCCGACAGGTTGTCCTTAAAGGGATGATTGCAGGCTGTAATCATCCAAGTAAGATTATAAAATACATATGGCAGAACATGGCACAAAATAAAGCAAGATTTTTCCTCTTGACCCCATATTGAAAATTCATGAACCACTGCTGGCCACTACTCACCCAAAGTCACACTTCATTCTCCTGATCAACACAATGCAACTAACCTCTTTTAATCATACTTCTGCTATCCTGTCTCCACCTGCCACATTTACTTCCTAACCTGATCATGTCCTGTCCAGTTGCCCTTCTTTCTCATTGACTTAAGAGTGCCATGCACATGTACACATACACACGCAATCATGTGACCATCACTAGTGCTTCATCTGTTGTTGCTGTTGACAGCTTATCAACTGTAATTGATGATTCATAGAATCATAGAATCCCTACAGTGTGAAATTGACACCAGCCCAATACAGTAGTGCCACAGGCATTATCATTTAAGCACAATGATCACTGTCTGCATTCACATTATTGAGCTACATTTTTAGATCTCAGTGATTCCACTTACAGTCATTGTCCAAAGAACTGTCCTTTCTGGGATTGCCATCACTCCAGCATTGTCCTGGAATCTCCAGGAATCTCAAGGTTAATCTCTTATGAGTAATCAAACAGTAAATAGAAACTATAATATAATTCTTTTGTTTTTATTTAGTCATGTAAAGATTAGAGAAGGGTAAAAGTACTGAAAAAAACTACCCTTAGAGACATCAATCCCATTCCTATTGGAATTATTGTGAGTGGACTTTAGATGAGGTTAGCATCAAGCTCATCTCAAATTGCTCCCACTTTATCCTAGACTGGAATAGCCAACAGACACAGATTGAGTAAAAATTAACCATTTAAGTAAAGTACTGTGGGGTTCCTGATAGAACTTTACCCTAGTGGAATTTAAATTCATTTAGTGATTTAACTCTTAGATGGAAAACTTACTGATGGCCACAAAATCATCATTGATTGACATAAAAATTCATATAGTTCACTAATTTCATTTAGGGAAGGAAGTCTGCCATCCTTACATGATCTGGTGTACAAGTGACTCCAGACCCATGGCAATGTGGTTGACTCTTAACTGCCCTCAGAAAATTGGGGATGGACACCAAATATTGACAATGGTCAGCAATACCCTGGGTGTTTGCAGACTCTAGAAGCTGCATTCATCGCCTGCAAGTTTCCCTTCAAGCCACACACTACCCTGATTTGGAACTATATTGGTGTTCCTTCACTGTCATCGTCACAATCCTGCAGCAGTTCAAGAAGATGATTCAGCACCACCTTGTCGGGGCAATCACGGATGGACACCAGTGATGCTCACAACCCCTGGAAGAATTAAAAATATATATTTTGCTTCTCTCCAGCCCAAAGCATGTTAGTTTCTGACCAAAGTTAATTGATCTGAAATGCTGAGTTCAGAACATGATTAGGCTATTCAGCACCTGGAGCCTGTTCAGCCATTCAATGAGATCACGGTTAATTTGTGGTCTAACTGCATATACTTGCCTTTGGCCTATATCCCTTAATACCTTTGCTTATCAAAAGAATCTATCTCAGATTTAAAATTAACTGATCCAGCTTCTGTCAGTTGTGGAAGAGAGTTTCGAATCTCTATCACCGTTTATGTTTCGAAGCGCTTTGTAACATCTCTCCTGCCAGTCTGGCCCTAATTCTCAGACTATGCCCCCTAATTCTAGATTCCCCAAACAGTGAAAATAGTTTATCTTCATCTACCTTTGTCTGTTAATATCTTGAAGACTTTGTTCAGATCATCCTTTAAGTTCTAAATTCTAGAGAAATTCTAATTTGTATAATCTCTCCTCATAATCTAACCCCTGAAGTCAAAGTATCATTTTTGTTAACCTATGTTGTACCTCCAAGACCTAAAGTGTGGTGTCCAGATCTGCTATAGTTCTCCACGTGGAGAAAGTGAGGACTGCAGATGCTGGAGATCAGAGTCAAAAGGTGTGGCGCTGGAAAAGCACAGCAGATCAAGCAGCATCGGAGGAAAAGGAGAGTCGACGTTTCAGGTGTTTATACCCGCAACGTCAACTCTCCTGTTCCTCTGAGGCTGCCTGACCTGTTCTCCAAATGGAGTCCAAATGAGGTTTTGTATCCTTGTGCTCCAATCCTCTAAATATAAAGGCCAGTATTCCATTAGCTTTCTTGATTATTTTCTTCATCTTTTTCTGACATTTTAAAGATCTTTGCACCTGAACACCCAAGTATCTTTGAACATCCACTGTATTTAACTTTGTACCTAGGAAGTGCCATGATCTATCATTTTTTTCTCAATCCAAAATGGATAACCTCATGCTTGCTTACATTGAACACCATCTGACATACTTTGCCCATTCACTTAAGTCTATCAATATCCGTTCGTCCTTTTATGCTGTCACCTATGCTGTCTATAATGCTGTCTACTTTGTGTCTTGAGTAAATTTTGCTACATGTTATTCTATGCCATTATTCACATCATTAATCCTTGTGGGACACCACAGTTTCTCTGTCCATAGACACTTAGTTGGGTATAGGAGGTGTCTTGTGGTGCAGTAGTAGTGTCCTTTAGGTCAGAAGGACTGAGTTTAAGTCATGAGTGTGTCATAAAATCTTTGAACAGGTTGATTAAGAATGTCCCATTGCTGAGACGGCACAGTGCCAAGGACCTGGGTTTGATTTCACCCCAGGCAACTGTCTGTGTGGAGTTTGCACATTTTCTCCATGTCTGCATGGGTTTCCCTTAGGTGTTCTGGTTTCCTCCCACAATCTAAAGATGTGCAGGTTAGATGGATTGGCCATGCTAAATTGCCTATAGTGTGCAGGCTAAGTGGGTCAGCCATGGGGAATGCAGGGTTACATGCAGAGGGTGGGTCTGGGTGGGATACTGTACAGAAGGTCAGTGTGGACTCGATGGGCTGAATGGCCTGCTTCCACACTGTAGGGGTTTCTATTTTAGTATTCTATTTTATTTGAGATTGCAATCTTTTGTCAGAATGCAAATGTATGCAGATCTGCATGTGTTACATACTATACAAAAGTGGTATTAATATAAATAAAGTAATTCCACATGGGCGGCACGGTGACTCAGTGGTTAGCACTTCTGCCTCACAGCGCCAGGGACCTGGGTTTGATTCCAGTTTTGGGCGACTGTGTGAAGTTTGCACATTCTCCCCATGTCTGCATCAGTTTCCTCCGGGTGCTCCGGTTTCCTCCCACAGTCCAAAGGATGTGCAGGTTAGGTGAATTGGCCATGCTAAATTGCCCATGGTTTTCAGGGATGTGTAAACTAGGTGCATTAGTCAAAGGAAGTGTAGAATAATAGGATTGGGGAATGGGTCTGGGGGGGATACTCTTAGGACGGTCAGTGTGGACTTGTTGGGCCAATCACTTGTTTCCACACTGTAGAGGATTCGATGAGGCCGGTATCCTGTCACCAAGTCACCCTTTATTTACACATGGAGAATCCTTGACACTAATCCAGCTTCCTCAGAGCTAGCGCTGAGTGAACAGGACCACTGACACTCCTGTTTATATTTTTATTTTTTTTTCTGTTTTCTTTTTTTCTCCTGTTTATATTTTTTTTTCTTGTGAAAGACACAAAGTGCACCAATCTTTATTCAAATTCCACCACCAGGAAGATAGGAAGACACCCGGGTGGCCAGTGACAAACACTGCCCTTCACATCAAAGGGCAGTGCTGTGTAATCAAAACAGTGAAGGGGAGGGTAGGGACTAAATCAAAATAGAATTGGAGGGAGAAATGATGCACTCCACTCCCTGCGGCGCCCACCTCTCCCTGAACTCCTCCAGGGTGTTGGTGGACACCGCGTGCTCCTTCTCCAAGGACACCCGGGCCCTAACGTACACTCCTGTTTATATCTGTCAGCCAGGGCTCCCTGATTGGACCAGATTAACAACCCCAATCAAAGAACTGATACTTTATGAGGTCCACCTGGCTGCCCTCGTAACAATCACTACATACTGAAATTGAATGCAGGGAATGTGAAATTATACATTTTGATAAGAGGATACAATGAAGGGTACAGTTCTAGAGAGGGGGCAGGAACAGAGAGTCTGGAGGGGTGGTGCGAGTAATTCAAAACGTGCTCACCACTGAAAACAAAAACGATATGCTGAGGCAATTTGATGTTGGCAAATGTGAATTTTTGATATTTAGAAAAACTGTGGCAAAATGTTTTGATAATTTGTAACTAAAATAGGTAAAATCACATAGTGTTCCAAGACCAGAGAACTACTCTGTCATCAGAGACAATTGATGGTGGGTCACTATGTCTCAGGCAGAGGAAGAGGTTGAAAAGGAGAGTCCTTCATGGTATCTACAGCTAATGCAGGACTTAAATCTATACTGTTGGCATCACTCTGCATCACAAACCAGCCATACAGCCAACTGAGCTAACTGATCCCCACAACAATAAATGGTTCAAAACAATGTAGAGTTAAATATTACATTTGTTTTCTTAGTCTGGCACTCACTGTACAGATGGGTTTTATTGACAAAAGATTGATGCTATCATTCAGAAAACATCTTTTCTGAAGTGATGCATACAGAAGGATTTATGCTATACCTGCACAAGTCATTGAAGATGGCATGTTGAGAAAGAGATTTTAGAAGTATGTGGACTGTATAAGTTAAGGCACAGAGAATAAAAGTGAGGAACATTTGATGAATCCTTTGTAAACAGTGTTTTTGTCTCAGTTTAGGATACACATTTTCAAATGGATGTGAATGTATTGGAGAGGGTACAGTAAAGATTCACGAGAATGTAGCCAGGAGTGTGGGATCTTATTTCATGGATAGATTGGGAAATCCAGCAGTGGTTCTTCAGGAAGAGAAAAGTTGAGTGGAAGAATCGATCATGGCTTAACACAACACCTTGGAAGGTAGTGAAGATTACAGAAACTAGGCTGAGGTGACTGTGGGATTGAGAATTTTCAATTTGCATAACTAGGAGCCGATAAAAGTCAGCAACCATATGGATAATGGGAAGTGGGGCATTGTAAGTTAGGACATGGGCAGCAGAGCTTTGGGTGGTTTCAAGTTTTACAAAGTGGTGCATTTGATTGTGGACTCGCCTCTTGTGACAGTGTACAGAAAAGGTTTACCAGGGAATTGCCTGGTTTGGAGGATATTCGCTCTAAGAAGAAATTGGACACATTTGGTTTATTTTTCAATAGAATGTCGGAGGCTGACGGGCGACCTGATAAAAGTTTACAAAATTATAAGAGGTATGGTTAGTGGATAGTTGGAATCTTTTTTCCCCCAAAGTAGAAATGTTAATTACTAGGGGATGTAGGTTTAAGGTAAAAGGGGAAAATTTAAAAGAGATGTGAGAGACAATTTATTTTTATACAGATGGTAGTAAATGTCTGGAATGTGCTGCTAGAGGACATGGTAGAAGCATATACGATAGCAACATTTAAAAGGCATCTTGACAAATGCGTGAATAGGCAGGGAATAGTTGGATATGGGCCGCATAGAGGCAAAAAGGTTTTTAATTTAGTTGTGTGTCAGTGCAGGCTTGTTGAACAAAGGGCCTATTCCTGTGCTGTACTGTTCTTTGTTCTTCTTTGAATCAATATCTGCAAGTCAGAAAGAGTGGAGGAAGATGCAAAAGATTCTTTTTAATCAAAATGTGTGAATTCTGACTGCAGAGTCGTGTGTGATACCCTTGCCCAACACAGAATGTTTGATCGTGAATGTTAAAAAAATGCTATCACAATTTGAGAGATACCTTGTTGTCCCTCAGCAGAATATTGTTTTCAATACCCTGAACTTGTAGTCAGAGCCAACAGAATAGATCTTGACATGGACATTCCTGACAGTTGCTCACAAATTTTTTATGCAGCCTTTGGAGAGGAGACCAATTTGAATCTACATCTAATACTGTATTGCCATATGAATTCAGAACAGGAGCAGGCCATCAGTCTTGGTGCCTGCTATGCCATTCAATACGATCATAGCTGATTTGATTGTAACTTCAAATCCACATCCCCACCTACGATTAATTATCTTTCACTCTCCCCCCTTGTTGCTATCTATCTATCTCAGTCTTAAAAATATTCCACCAGCTGCTTCCACCACCTTTTCAGGAATAGAGTTCCAAAACCTCACAACTCTCTGGCAGAGAAAAAAAAGCTTTATCATTGTTTTAAATGGGTGATCCCTTATTTTTAAACCGTGATCCCTAGTTCAAAATTCTCCCGTAAGAGGTAGCATAATCTCCACATCTACACTGTCTGGACCCTTCAGGATCTTTTATGCTTCAATCAAGTCACCTAATGCTCTTAATGCCACTGGGTAAAAGCCTAACCTATCCAACCTTTCATCTTGAGATGCACACACCCACACCCATACTCTCACTTAGTCAGTCACTCAATTACTCACTTTCAATCTCTCTCATTATCGCTCTCTTCTCTCTTTCTTCCAGCTACTGGTCTGTAAACCCTCATTGAACTGCCTCCAACACATTTACTTCCTTAATTAGATGACCAATACTATGTGCAGTACTCCAAATATGATCTCGCCAATAGCCTGTATAATTGAAGCACAATCTCTCTGCTTTTGTATTCAATTCTCCTTGTGATAAATGACAACATTGGATTTTCTAATTACTTGTTGTATCTGAATACTAACCTTTTATAATGAATGCACCAGGACCAGACCCCTTTGCATCTCAGAGATGTGTGTTACTCTCACCAGTTAGAAAATATAGTTCTTTATTATTCTTGCAATTTAGAGCATACACATTTTCCAATAATAGACATTTGCCATATCTTTGCCACTCAGTTAATCTATATCTTTTTGTATCCTCATTATATCCTCTCTGCTTGTGGTACAGGAGACCTATGGTATCTGTGGGAATAGCAAGAAACACTGATGCTCTTCAAACAGTCAGCTTTCTGAGCCATGTAGAGTCTAAAGCAAGAAATTTGATTTAAATCACGTCCTGATTAGGAAAATCAGATTAGGTTAAGGAAGAGATTTCCAATACTAATTAACTTCTGAACGATGAATAGTAGATATAATGCAGCCGGGTCTATCACGAATGCCAGCCTCCCTTCCATTAACTCTGTCTACACTTCCCACTGCCTCGGGAAAGTAATCAACATAATCAAAGACTCTTCCCACCCTGGTTACAGGACAGCTAGATAAGATGGTTAAAAGGCAAATGGAATACTTGTCTTTATTGGTCAAGGCATTGAATGCAAGAGTAACAAGATTTTAATGGAAGTATATAAATTGTTAGACCATATCTAGAATACTGTGTGTAGTTCTGGTCACTGCACTATTGGAAGAATGTGATTGCACTAATGAGCATGCAGAGGAAAATCATAAAGATGTTGCTTGGGCTGGAGTGATACAGTTATGTAAAGAGTTGCGATTGTTCTTCTCAGAGTAGAGAAAGTTGAGGGCTGACTTGGCTGAGATGCACAAAGTTATGAGCGTATAGACAGGCTAAATTGGGAGAGACTTTTCCCCTTAGTAGAGGGATCAATAACCTGTGACACATTGTTAAGAAAAGAAGGAGGATGTTTAGAAGCCATTTGAGGAAAAATGTTTTCACCCAGAGGATAGTGGGTATCTGGAACTCACTACCTAAAATGGTGGCAAAGGCAGAAACCCTCAACATTTAAGAAGTAATTAGAGAAGCACTTGAAACATCATAGCATCCAAGTCTATGGGCCAAGTGCTGGAAAATTGGTTTAGAATATATAGATGCTTAATGACTGGCACGGACACAATAGGCCAAATGGACTTTTTCCTTGTCGTAAAAACTATATGATTCTAACATTGAGAAGTTATACTTTTAAAATCAGACAGTTGTTTGGCAATAATTATGTCTGAACACATTATTTCAAGTTCGCTCATTGCTGAATTTACCAGCCCTAACTTTTCTGTCATATTTAATGAGGAATTAGTGGTCAAGTACTCTAAGTTCATCCATATATATCTCTTTTAATGCCAAGTTTATCAGTGAGAACATCTATGGAGAAGCAGGGTATCCCTGACAGCATATTTGGTTTTTTGTGTTTAAATGTGTATGCGTGTATGCTAGATGTTGCTATCCAATTCACTTGATAAACCTGAAAGCAGTATTAACTTCGCCATTACAAATTCAAGTTTGGGGCCACCACTATATACGTTTTGGTTATATCACTATAAACTGACCAGGACAAACTTGGAATTATATGTTCTATAATACAGATAATGTTAAAAATTGTTCTTATCTACGGTTCTAATTTCAAAATTCAATTTTTATTTAGCAAAAGATAAAGGTGAAAAGAAGCTGTTTGGTTTTGCATTTACACCACTGATGCGTGACGATGGTACAACACTCTCAGATGACGTCCATGAACTGTATGTCTACAAGGTAACTACAGTTCTCTTTGATTTCCTATACGTGGTTCTGCTATGATGCGACAATTGTGTTCCTCTGCAAGCTCGTGCTATAGAAGATCACGCGATGGAAAACTTCTATAGAAAATCGTACTGTAGAAGATCATTAATAGAAAATCACTATACATGTTCAGTAGAAAGTTTGCGTTATCCAAACAATATCTACAATTCGTCAATCACGTTATATCCAATTCACGCTGATGAAGCGTGCATTATAGCAGAACGACCTGCATTAGACATAACCTCTCATCTTATGTTGCACATTAGTTTAAGTGTGGTATCCTGTCAACAGCCATTCTTACTACAATTCAGATTCAAACTCATTCAACAGTCCTTTCAAATGGCTGTAAACTAGAATATTCAGCAATCTGTTATGGGTGTCAGTGCCTCCTCCTAGCTCCAACAATCAGTTGGAATCAGACATACTGGGGTAAAAGACACACCCTGTCATCGTCTTTAGCACAGACATTCCCCCCATTTAAGACTCTCAGGATCCTCCCCAGTGATATTCTAGTTCAGAGCCCAAAGTCCCTAATGGTTGACAGAGGCATCAACACATTGCTCATTACTGTTCCGCAATAGTATTCTAAAGTCAACCATTCTCTGGTTTTAACCAATGACGTGTAATGTGTTGAAATATAGACAGATTTATATTCTAGTGTGCAGAGATCAGATTCTTCTTAGCCCTTTGCCACTGGCCTTCATTACAATGTCATTCTGCACCTCTCAATTTAAATGCAATTCACTTTGATTTTCCTGCTGTGTGTGAGGAGCCTGGTGATGCTACAGTTGTTGTCTGTGGGTTATTATAATTGCTATAGGTAATAATTTATTGTGGCCAGCTTTCAAACAAACATAGTTAGAATCAATTTTGAACTCATCAATTTGAAAGCATGTGAACCTGCTGTAATTGCCACAAAATGATTTATTTGGTAAATGCAGATATTTAATGAAGCAAGAACATGCTGTTGGCATGGCAGATTCTATAAGTAAATGTAATTAATTGCAAAGCTCTCAAAATTCTGGTTTGGATAAGGTTAGTGGTTTCAAGGTGGCATATCTTTAGTACATTTACCAACACAGCACAGAATGAGACCATTCAACCCAACATGCTTGCACTGCCTCTCTAAAAGAACAAGTTTAATTTTGTAGAACTGTAAATCATTCATGCAAAGCATTTCTCCTATTTTGTTTTGCCAGTTTTTGTTAGTTTTGCTTCCATAATCCTTTCAGGAAGCATTTGTAAGATCATTATAATTCTCTACATGAAAACATAATGGCAATTATCACCATTATGAAAGTGAAAATTTTCCTGAAAGACTGACCAGAAACCTGCCGTAGCACATTGGCTGAAGGATGGAATAGAAATGCTGCACTTGCAAGTGACAGGTTAAGCTTGAGAACTGTTCTGTGGGCATTCTCTCAGTATAATAAATGTATTGAGTTCGGTCCTGTAATGCCCTATTTGTAACTCTATTATGGTATCAGCACCATTATATAAGTGATACAATCATCATATTTCAATGAGTCACTGCTGGAGACAGCACAATAGAAGCCAGATGCGACACGCTACATATCCAGTTACTTCTGCATGGTCCCCCATGCTGGTCCCTTCTACTGAAGAGGCATCTGACCCAGCATTATCACATTGAAATTCAGCCATGTCAACTGATGTGGTGATCAATTTTCAGCTTTGGGCTATGCAGATCCATGCCATAATCACTTGTCATTTGCCAAAGAACATTAGTTTGACTGCAAGAAGGAAAAATAGCTTGAACATAAAAGATAGACCATCATATAGGCCAAGTAATTTACAATAATATCTGCTGTGGTAAAGTCCTCAAGTTAATGGGATATGATTTCCCACACACAAAGCCATATTTAATATCCCTAATCAGTCCTTGGTCTTTCCAAATACATGTAACTCCTGTTCCTCAGGATTCCCTCCAACAACTTGCCCACCACTGATATCTGGCTTACCTGTCTGTAGTTCCCTGGCTTTTCCTTACCAACATTCTTAAATAGTGGCACCACATTAGCCAACCTCCATTCTTCCGGCACCTCACCTGTGGCTATCAATGATATAAATATCTCAGCAAGGTGCCCAGCAATCATTTCCCTAGCTTCCCACAAGGCTCTACGGTACACCAGAACTGGTCTCATAATCTATGCATTTTAAGACATCCAGCACTACCACCTCTTTAATCTGCACACTTTAAGATGATATCTTAAAGTGTCCAGATTAAAGAGGTGGTAGTGCTGGACGTCTTAAAATGCATTTCTTCAAGTTCTTCAAGTTCTCTATCTTCCATATCCAGTAAACACTGATGCAAAATGCTCGTTTAGTATCTCACCGATCTCCTGTGGTTCCACATATAGGCGGCCTTGCTGATCTTTGAGGGGCCCTATTCTCTCCCTAGTTACTCTTTTGTCCTCAATGTATTTGTAGAAACCCTTTGGATTCTCTTTAACCCTATTTACCAAAGCACCATCACCATTATGAAAGTGAAAATGTTTTGCCCTCATGATTCCACTGCCCTTATACTCCTCTAGGGATTCCCTGCTGTCTATACCTGACTTATACATCCTTCTTTTTCCTGACCAGAACCTCAAATTCTCTAGTCATCAAGCATTCTCTACACCTACCAGCCTTGCCCTTCACCCTAACAGGTTCTGTACAACACTTCCACCCTTTGGTATCACATCCTACTTGTGATAAAGATCAATTCAATATTTTTACTGTTTTTTTGTTGAACTGTACCTTTAAAAGAATAATCATTTACATTCTGTTTTAGAAACGTATATCATATCTCAAAAGAGATCAATTAGCTTATCAACATAATGGTTTGTGTTATTATAAAATTGATTACCAAAGCTTTGGCTTACCAATCCGTCAGCTGAGAGGTATAGTGAAAGCCATGGATTGTGTCACGTTATGGTCTTTCAGCAAAAGGATGAAGTTGCAGAAATGAGAAGTGTAGAGAGGATGATAAGATGAATGATGGAGAATAATTATAGAAAGAATAAAATTAACCTTGGAATTTTACTTTGCAGTGTGATGAAAATAGCACTTTCAGTAACCATGGGTTGTACCTGGGTCTTCCCTGCTGTAAAGAAGACTTCAGTGGCTGTGCCAATATTCCATCCAGTCTCATATTTCAACGAAGTACCAAGGAGTTCTTTTGGATCTCAACTCTACTCTCATCCACTAAACTGACACAGAATGGTAATGCTGTACTACTTTATGTTATCTTCTGAAGTTTTCAAAGCTGGTTTAGGTACTACTTGTTTCTCACTTACAGGTATCCAAATCAGTACTAACCCCTATTAGATGCTGGTGTAAGAAGGCTTAACATCTCAGATTTTTGTCTGCTATCTTTATCATGGTCTTAATGGACTTATCCTTCTGACGGAGTACCAGAGACTGCAATTTAGATCCACCATATTAAATGATCATACACAAGTGTTATATGGCTGAATTTCAGGGCCAATATGTTTGACTTTGCTTAAATAAGGTTTCAGATATCTATTGTTTGATAACTTTTATGGTGTGGTATAATGTTGTGTTCTGGCTAAAGAAACACAGAAGCTGCCTGTGTTTGCTATTGGTTCTGATCATCACCTTTCTATGTGGAATGGATAGTTGACTCTGCAGACTGAAATACTAAACTACAAATAAAAGAAGTTAAATATAGTTTAACCAAAGTTGATGTAACAACAGCAAAACCCTATTTGAAAATAAATATTACCCAAATGTTGGTTTAAGATCAGTAGAAAGTGCTGGTCTGGTTTAGTAAGGTGAACACTGCTACATAGATGTTAGCCTCCACCTAACAGGTTTATTTGGAAGTACTTTCAGAGCCTTCATCAGGTGGTTGTGAAGGAGCAGCAGTCCCAAAACTAGTGCTTCCAAACAAACCTGTTGGACTATAACCTAGTGTTGTGTGATTTTTAACTTTGTATATTCCAGTTCAACACTGGCACCTCCAAATTATGCCTTCATCTAGGTACTGTTGTCAGGATATTGATCGAGTTTGAGCACTTCCTGATCTGTAGTGCTGTAATATAAATTCTGTGTCTTACGATCTTATACTCCACAACTATCTGATGAAGGAACAGCGCTCTGAAAGCTACTGCTTCCAGATAAACACATTGGACTATAACCTGATGTTGTATGGTTTTTAACTTTCCATTTTGAAATCATGTTGTGGTGTACCACAAGATGTGTCTTCTTTGTGTTAGCTGAGACTTTGGACAAGAATACAATGTGACCAATACAGCCGCAGCCTGCTGTTGAGAGGGAAACAAAAGAGTGGTGGAACTCACATAAGGCACTACACACAACATAAGTGTTCAAGCAGAAGAAACAGAAAATGCTGCTGTTCCTTGACATAGTGGAACATGTGGTTGTCACATTAGAATTTGCTCACATCTGCGATTTGAAGAAACCCTACTCCCTGCTACCCTGATGGCCACGTATTATTGGTGACTGTTGAAGTTGTCATCATGATCAAAATTTGCCTCTCAATATTCCAGGAGTCTGTTGGAAACACATCCAGATTTTGTTTCAGTTGGCAGTCCACAAATAGATAAGGCAGGTGACTAGTTGTTTGTCAGTGCCAGCAATAATACGAACTTTTGTAGCAATAATGCTTGTCACAATGAGTAGGCATTTAGGATTGCACCTCTAGCTGTCTTCCCAGATATGTGGAGCACAATTCACAATACACATCTGCACATCCCTGTATTAACCAGGAGAATTTGCAAACCCCTTGGACTTCCATCCCACTAGTGTCCACATAGGCTGCAACCACAAAAAGGTACACTTGCAGATTTCTGGAGATTTGCCATGATGCTTTCAAACTGCAATCACCAGTCTCCTCAATGTCTTTGCACCTGGAAACTTAAATGGTGGCCTCAAGGATGCATGGATTACCCACTTCAAACTCAGCTGCTGACACCTGTTGGAAAGATGACAAATGAAGCCAAAGAACATTTTGATTAATACCAACATGCTGAATATATTCATGTATATCCAAAGACCTCCGCCAGGGTGGATATCTTGTTACTATGTTCTAAACAACATTGGACAGCAACTTGATTTAAGCCTGCAGGAGCAACAAGGTATGGGTTTTTCATGGATGATCTTAAGGAGATGGAGGAAGATTACAAGGAGTGCAAGACAGTGCCAGCTATTCGCATTGCTCACAGTAAAACCTTATTAATGCATTCTTTACTTAGTTTGGAAAGGTGGACCAAACTCAGAAGATTTCCAAAGCCATTCTTCATGATCCCCTTTATAATTAAAGATATAATGAATAGAGTGAATGGGCAGGTGTTCTTAATTGATATAGTGGGGGTACTATCTGATTCGAAAAAGTTAATTCGAAAAAAATGTTAAAATAACAAAAGACATCTAAAAATTAGTAGCATCCTGCAAGGAATTGAATTGTGGCTCCACATCTTCACTATACTTATTAATGACTTTGAAGGGTTCTTGTGCTGTCATGGTCGTGTCCCATCTGCTCCAGAGATGTGTAAAAACATCGCTGAACTTGTTGATTAGAACATATTTTTAAAAATTATTTTGATGATAGAATAGCAAGTCATGTATTCAAATTAGCCAATGACACAAAGATAAGCAGAATTATAAGCACAGTGGAAGGTAGCGTGAAATTACAATGAAATAGTAGTGTATTCTATGAATGGTCAAAATTAGGCCTAGTAGATTTCAAAGTAGGTAAATGTGAAATTATCCACATTAACTTAAAAAGGAAAGTTCACTTCAATATCATCAAAAGCTGGAAACAGTGAAGGTTCAAAGACTCTTTTAGATCCGCATGCATAAATCATTAAAATGGCATAAAATAATTAAAATGCTGATCTCATCTCAGCTTCAACTCCACTTCCGTGCCCAGTCTCCATAAGTCTTCAGCCCTTTAATAATTAAAAATCTGTTGATCTCCTTATTAAAATTTACTGTATATCCCAGCATCCACCACACTCTGGGGTAGTGAATTCCACAGATTCACAACCCTTTCAAGAGAATTTTTCCTCTCATATTTAAAATTTGCTACCCGTTATCCTAAAACTATGACATCTCATTCTAGATGCCCCACATGAAACATCGTCTTGATGTCTACTTTATCAATCCTCTTTAAGACCTTAAATACCACTCCTTGGAAGTTGAGTTACAGGTAGAAAGAATATTGAAGAAGATATTTGGTATTCTTCCTTTTATTGGTCAAAGCATTGAGTAGAGGAGTTGGGAGGTCATATTGCAGCTATACATGTCATTGGTTAGGCCACTTTTGGAATATTGTGTGCATTTCTGGTCAGTCTCCTGAAGGATGTTGTGAAACTTGAAAGGGTTCAGAAAAGATTTACAATGATGTTGCCAGGGTTGGAGAGTTTGAGCTATAGGGAGAGGCTGAATAGGCTGGGGCTGCTTTTCCTGAAACGTCAAAGGCTGAGGGGTGACTGTACAGTGGTTTATAAAATCATGAGGGGCATGGATAGGATACATAGACATGGTCTTTTCCCTGGGAGGGAGAGCCCATAAGGAGCAACCTTTTCATGCAAAGGGTGATGCGTATATGGAATGAGCTGCCAGAAGAAGTGGTGGAGACTGGTACAATTACAACATTTAACAGGCATCTGGATGGATGTATGAATAGAGAGATATGAGCCAAGTGCTGGCAAATGGGATTAGATTAATTTAGGATACCTGGTCAGCATGAACGAGTTGAACCGAAAAGTCTGTTTCTGTGCTGGACATCTATGACTCTAATTAGATCGCGTCTCATTCTTCTAAGCTTCAGAGAGTACTGGCCTAAACTTCTCAATCTCTCTTCATAAGACAGCCCCTCATTTTTGGAATCAATCAAGTGAATCTTTTCTGAAGTGTCATGAGCTTGAAGGGCATAGAGCATAGATGTACCAAAGTAATACAAAAACAGAAATTGCTAGCAAAACTCTGTATGTTTAGCAGCATCCATGGGGAGAAAGCAGAATTATCATTTCAAGTCTGGTAACTTATGAGGACTGACAGCAGCTAAGAAAATGTAGTATTTATACTGAAGATGAGATTGGGATAATGCAGGGGAGAGGTGAATGGATAAGTGGAGATGGAGCCCAGAATTAGAGAGGTATGAAACGTAAGCAGATGTGGGGAATATTAGTAGTAGGTCAGACAGAAGAGAAGTTGAATAAGTAATAATGAGAGCTGAGAGTAGGAGAGAATGGGCAGGCTGTGCTTAAAGCAACCCATGTCATGTGATAATAGGGCTGAGAGTGGATAAGCGTAGTTTGGTTGTGCTTATAGCAACCCATGTCAGGACAGAATGAGGTCTGGGCGCGGGTGAAAAACATGGAAGGTGGAATTAGATTCTAAAGTTATTGATCTCTATGTTGAGTCCCAGAGGCTCCAAGGTCCTCAAGCAGAAAATGAAATGCTATACTTTGCACTGAAACTTGCTGAAACACTGCAACAGGCTTGCAACGGAAATGTTGGTGTGGGAACATGATGATGTCTTTTAGTGGCAGACAACTGGAAGCACAGTCGTTTTTATGGACAGAAGATATGTGTAGTAAAGCGGTCACCCAGTCTGCGCTACCGTAGAGGAGACCAGACTGAACAGCGAATGCAGTAGACTCATTTAAAAGATGGTAAATCACAGCTTCAGGAATGTTTGAGGCCTTGGATAGTGAGGAAGGAGAAGGTAAATGGGTAGGTGTTGCACCTTCTGCGATCGCATAAGAAAGTGGCATGTGAGGAGATGTTGCGCATGGAGTAGGAGTGAGTCCTGAAGGAACTGTCCTTTTGGAACTCTGACAAAGGAGGGGAGGGGAGTATGTGTCTGGTTGTGGTATCCCACTAGTGGTGATAAAAACCGTAGCTGACTATCCTTTGAATGCAGAATCTGGTGGGATGATAAGTGAGAACCAAGGAGACACTATTGTTGTTGTGAGAGAGAAGTGAAGGAGTGAGGGCAGAAGTGAGTGAGATGGGTCAGATATAGCTAAGGGCCCCATAGACCATGGTAGCAGAGGATCCTTGGTTGAAGAAAAGAAATAGAGGTTTCGAAGCCTGTCCTGCAGAAGGTGGCATGATCAGAACAAATACAACAGGGACGGAGAAACTGGGATAATGGGATAGAATTCTTTCAGGAAGTAGGGTGTGAGGATGTTTAATTCAGGTATCAGTGGGAGTTGATGGGTTTGTAATGAATATTGGTGGCCAGCCTATTCCCAGCAATGGAAACAGATGTTGAGGAAGGGAAGGGAGAAATTAGAGATGGATTAGGTGATAGTGAAATTAGAAGCAAAGGTGATAATTTTTTCAAGTTCCAAAAGCGAAGGAAGCAGCGCATGATGAAATCATCAATATACCAGAAGAAGAGTTTTGGGGAGGACCCAGAGTAGGATTGGAACAAGGTTTGGCCATGGCTATCTACATGAGCCCCAATTACAACTGTATCATTGTGGGGTATTTGGAACATTCCTTGTTCCACTTCTATTCAACTTCTCTTCTGGCCTGGCCTACTATCAATAATCCTTTCATCTGCCTACCTTTTATCTCTCCCTCTCTCTCTCTCTCTTTCTCTGTAGACTCTGCCTTCATTTATCCACTCAGCTCTTCCACAAGTAACATTTGCACCACACAAATGCTAGGCAATGACCAGCTCCAGTAAGAGGTGATCTAACCACTGCCACTTGACATTCAGTGGTGTTACCATCACTGAAGCACCCGCTATCAACATCCTGGGGGTTGCTACTGACCGGAAACTCAACTGTCTTGCCACATAAATAGTGGCTACAAGAGCAGTTCAGAGGCTAGAAATAATATAATAACTCACCTCCTGACGACCCAAAGCTTGTCGATCATATACAAGGTACACGTCAGGTGTGATGAAATACTCCCCACTAGCCTGTTGCTATAGCTGAAACTCTCCAGTCCTGGCATCATCCTTGTAAATCTTTTATGCACCCTCTCAAGTTTAACAACACCCTTCCTATAGAAGGGCGACCAGAATTGTACATAGTATTTTTCTAAAAGTAGTCTCACCAATGTCCTCTACAGCCACAACGTGACACCCCAACTGCTATATTCAAAGCACTGGCCAATGGATGCAAGGGTCTAGTGCTTTCTTCACCACCCTGTCTACCTGGGACCTGACTTTCAAGGAACTATGCACTGCACCCGTAGGTTTCTTTGTTCAATAACACTCCCCAGGGCTCTACCACTAACTTCGTAAGTTCTGCATTGGTCTGCCTTCTTCAGTTTTTTGCTTTCGTTTTCACCCAGGAAAGGGAACTTGTTGTCAATGAAAACTGAGAGGAGCTGGGATACAGTCTTGACCAGATCAAGATTGATGAAGTTGATGTGCTAGACATTTTGGAAAACATTAAGATTGATAAGTCTCCAGGGGCAGACCAGATTCATCCTAGGCTGCTCCGGAAAGCAAGAAAGGAGGTTACTAAGCCACTGGCAAGAATATTTGCCACCTCACTCTTCACAGGAGTTGTACTGGAAGATTGGAAGGAAGCGAATGTTGTTCCTCTTTTCAAGAAGGGTAATAGGGAAATCCCTGGCAATTACAGACCAGTCAGTCTTACGTCTGTGGTCAGCAAAGTTTTGGAAAGAATTCTGAGGGATAGGATTTATGACTATTTGGCAAAGCATAGCATGATTAAAGGCAGTCAGCATGGCTTTGTGAGGGGCAGGTCATGCCTCACAAATCTTATTGAGTTCTTTGAACAGGTCGACGATGGTTGAGCAGTGGATGTGGTGTATGTGGACTTCAGCAAGGCATTTGATAAGGTTCCCCATGGTAGGCTCATTAATAAAGTCAGGAAGCATGGGATACAGGGAGATCTGGCTATCTGGATTCAGAATTGGCTGGCTGACAGAAGGCAGAGAGTAGATGGGAGGTATTCTGCCTGGAGGTCAGTGTTGAGTGGCGTCCCGCAGGGCTCTGTTCTTGGGCCTCTGTTCTTTGTCGTTTTTATAAATGACTTGGATGAGGAGGTTGAGGGGTGGGTTAGTAAATTTGCAGATGACACTAAGGTTGGAGGTGTCGTTGATAGTATAGAGGGCTACTGCAGACTGCAGCGCGACATAGACAGAATGCAGAGCTGGGCTGAGAAATGGCAGATGGAGTGCAACCTGGATAAATGCGAAGTGATGCATTTTGGAAGGTCGAACTCGAATGCTGAATATAGGATTAAAGACAGGATTCTTGCTAGTGTGGAGGAACAGAGGGATCTGGGAGTGCAAGTACATAGATCCCTCAAAGTTGCCACTTTGAGGATAGGGTTGTTAAAAAAGCATATGGTGTTTTGGCTTTCATTAACAGGGGGATCGAGTTTAAGAGCTGCGAGGTTTTGCTGCAGCTCTACAAGTCCCTGGTGAGGCCACACTTGGAATATTGTGTCCAGTTCTGGTCGCCCCACTATAGGAAAGATACAGAGGCTTTGGAGAGGGTGCAAAGAAGGTTTACCAGGATGCTGTCTGGACTGGAGGGCTTGCCTTATTAAGAAAGGTTGAATAAGCTCGGACTTTTCTCTCTGGAGAGAAGGAGAAAGAGAGGAGACCAGATCGAGATGTACAAAATAATGCGAGGAATAGATAGAATCAATAGTCAGAGACCTTTCCCCAGGGCAGGATTGACTGGTACGAGAAGTCATAGTTTGAAGATATTAGGGGAAAGGTATAAAGGAGATGTCAGAGGTAGGTTCTTTACGCAAAAAGTTGTGAATGCGTGGAATGCGTTGCCAGCTGTGGTGGTGGAAGCAGAGTCATTGGGGACATTTAAGTAACTGCAGGACATGCACATGGATAGCAGTGAGTTGAGGGGTGAGTAGGTTAAGTTACTATATTTGACATTAGGATTAAATCTCGGCACAACATCGTGGGCCAAAGGACCTGTTCTGTGCTGTACTTTTCTATGTCCTATGATTCCTTTACTAATCAAGAATCTGCCTGTTTCAAAGGCACTAACTGATTTTGCCTCAAACAGCCTTCTGTAGCAATGAATTCCACTGATTCACCATCCTCTGTCTGAAGAAATTCCTCCTCATCTCAACTCTAAAGGACTGTACCTTCACTCTGAGGCTCTGCCCTCAGGTTCTAGTCTCTCCTACTAATGGTAACATCTCTGTACGTCCATTTTATCTAAACAACTCTGTATGCTATAAACATCAATGAGAGAGCCCCGTCATCCTTCTAAATTCCATTGAGTACAGACCCAGAGTCCTCAAACACTCCTCATGTGACAAGCCCTTCATTCCTGAGATCAGTCTTGTGAACCTCCCGTAGACACCTGCAAGGCCAGAACATCCTTCCTTAGATACAGGAGCCAAATTGCTCTCAATATTCTAAATGAGGCATGAACAGTGCCTTGTCCAACCTCAGTAGTACATCTCTGCTCTTGTTTTCTTGCTCTGTTGAAGTGAATACTAACAATGCATTACCTTCCTAACTGCCAATTTTTTAACCTGCATGTTAATCCTGAACTAGGACTTGCAAGTCCCTTTGTGACTCAGATTTTCCAAGGCCTTCTCCATTTAGAAAATATTTTTGTTGCAAATGTTTCGTCCCCTGGCTAGGCGACATCATCAGTGCTTGGGAGCCTCCTGCGAAGCGCTTCTTTGATGTTTCCTCTGGTGTTTATAGTGGTCTGTTCCTGCCGCTTCCGGTTGTCAGTTTCAGCTGTCCGCTGTAGTGGTTGGTATATTGGGTCCAGGTCGATGTGTTTGTTGATGGAGTTTGTGGATGAATGCCATGCCTCTAGGAATTCCCTGGCTGTTCTCTGTCTGGCTTGCCCTATGATAGTAGTGTTGTCCCAGTCGAATTCATGTTGCTTGTTGTCTGCGTGTGTGGCTACTAAGGATAGCTGGTCGTGTCGTTTCGTGGCTAGTTGATGTTCATGTATGCGGATTGTTAGCTGTCTTCCTGTTTGTCCTATATAGTGTTTTGTGCAGTCCTTGCATGGTATTTTGTACACTACATTAGTTTTGCTCATGTTGGGTATCGGGTCCTTCGTTCTGGTGAGTTGTTGTCTGAGCGTGGCTGTTGGTTTGTGTGCCGTTATGAGTCCTAGGGGTCGCAGTAGTCTGGCTGTCAGTTCTGAGATGCTCCTGATGTATGGTAGTGTGGAACGAAGGACCCGATACCCAACAATCCGCATACATGAACATCAACTAGCCACGAAACAACACGACCAGCTATCCTTAGTAGCCACACACGCAGACAACAAGCAACATGAATTCGACTGGGACAGCACTACTATCATAGGCAAGCCAGACAGAGAACAGCCAGGGAATTCCTAGAGGCATGGCATTCATCCACAAACTCCATCAACAACACATCGACCTGGACCCAATATACCAACCACTACAGCGGACAGCTGAAACTGACAACCGGAAGCGGCAGGGACAGACCACTATAAACACCGGAGGAAACATCAAAGAAGCGCTTCGCAGGAGGCTCCCAAGCACTGATGATGTCGCCTAGCCAGGAGACGAAACGTTTGCAACAAAAACTTCCAGCTCGGCGAACAGAACCACAACAACGAGCAGCCGAGCTACAAATCTTCGCACAAACTTTGAATTTAGAAAATAATCTACATCTCTACTCTTCTCACATTCACACCTTTCTCATAATTTCCAATGTTGTATTCCATCTGCCACTCTCTAAGCCTGTTCCAATCTTTCTGTGGTCTCTGCTTCCTCAACATAGCCTATCCGTCCACCTATCTTTGTGTCATCTGCAAACTTAACAATGCCCTCAGTTCCTTTGTTCGGATCATTTGTGTATATAGCGAATATTTATGGTCCCAATACTGACCTCTGCGAAACTCCATTAGTCACCAGCGGCTATCCTGAAAAAGATCCCTTTATCCCCATTCTCTGCTTTCTGTTGGTCAGCCAATCCCCTATCCATTACCTCGCCCCTAACATTATGGTTCTTATCTTGATTCGCAGCCTCCTGTGCAGCACCTTGTGAAAGGCTTTCTGGAAATCAAAATAGATCATGTTCACAGGCTGTCCTTTGTTTAACTTGCTCATTATCTCATCAAAGAGTTCTAACAGATTTGTCAGGCATGACCTCCCTTTGACAAAGCCATGCTGACTTATCTCTGTTTTACCAAGCACATCCATGTACTCCACAATCTCATTCTTAATTCTAAAAACTTGAGGTCCGCCTAGCCAGCCTAATCATGCTATTATTTATGAAATATGTTGTTAATACAACCTTGATGAGAGATTCATACATTTTTATGATGACTGCTATCAGGTGGCCTGTGGTTTCTTGGTGTTACATTTGTTCGCTTCCAATCTGTTGTGATGATTCTATGATCTGGGGAATTTTGGAAAAACTCTAATCGTGGATTCACTATCATGGCAGATACCTCTTTAAGAACCCAAGCATGTAGCCCATCATTTCCTCAGGACTTATCAGATGTTAGTTCCTTCGGTTTCTCCAGTACCTCTTCTCAGCCGACATTAATTACCTTAACTTACTTGGTCTTCTTTCGGATTTGGAGATGCCGGTGTTGGACTGGGGTGTACAAAGTTAAAAATCACACAATATCAGGTTAAAGTCCAATGGTTTAATTGGAAGCACACTAGCTTTCGGAGCGTCGCTCCTTCATCAGGTGGTAGTGGACTACCACCTGATGAAGGAGCGACGCTCCGAAAGTTAGTATGCTTCTAATTAAACCTGTTGGACTTTAACCTGGTGTTATGTGATTTTTAACTTGGTCTTCTTCAATTCATTGATTACCCTCTATTCATGATAAGTAATTTATCTTCTAATGTAAAGATAACCACAGTTGATTGTTATGAGTTGACATCACGTTGTCATGGGGCTATGAAGTGCTATGAGATGGAGGACATGAGATACCATGACAAACCATGTGGAGAGGGTAGGAGGGAAATATGATTGATGTGATTAGGAGAATTTACCTTGTTGTTTTCCTTAAAACGTCAATACAGAGCCCATGCACCAAGGCCCACGTCCCCACCCAGCAGACTCCACACTTCGAGTCATAGAGCTGTATAACATAGACACAGACCCTTCAGTCCAACTGGTCTATGCTGACCAAATATCTTAAATTAATCTAGTCCCATTTGCCAACATTTGGCCTGTATCCCTCTGATATCTTCTTATTTATATACTCATCCAGATAACTTTTAAATTTAGTTGTGCCAGCCTCCACCACTTCCTCTGGTAGTTCATTCCTTGCATGCTCCACCCTCCTTGTGAACCCTTTAAAAGGGTTATCCCTTTTAAATTTTTTCCCCACTCACCTTAATCCTATGCCCTCTAGTTTTAGACTCCCCCACCCTGAGGAAAAGACCTTATCTATTTATCTTATCCATGCCCCTCATGATTTTATGAATCTCTACAAGGTCACCCCTCAACCTGTGACCCTCCAGGGAAAACAGCCCCTCCTTATTCAGCCTCGCCCTATAGCTCAAACCCTGCAACCCTGGCAACATCCTTGTAAGTCATTTCTGAGCCCTTTCAAGTTTCACAACATCCTTCCTATAGCAGGGAGACAAGAACTGCATGCAGTATTCTAAAAGTGGCCAAACCAATACCCTGTACAGCTGCAACATAACCTCCCAACTCTTTTCCTCAATGCACAACCAATAAAGGCAAGCATACCAAATGCCTTCTTCACTATCCTGTCCACCTGCGACTCCACATTCAAAGAACTATGCATCTGCACTCCAACATCTCTTTGTTCAGCAACACACTCCAGAACCTTACGTGAGGAAATCCTGCCCCAATTTGCTCTGAAATGCAGCAGCTCACATTTATCTAAATTAAACTCCATCTGCCTCTCCCTGGCCCTTTGGCCCATCTGATCAAGATCCTGTTGTACTCTCAGGTAATCTTCCTTAATGTCCACTACACCTCCAATTTTGGTGTCACCTGGAAACATACTAACCATACCCCCTATGTTCACATCCAAATCATTTGTATAAATGATGAAAAACAGTGGACACAGCACTGGTCTTTGTGGCACACAGCCAGTCACAGGCCTCCAGTCTGAGAAATAACCCTTCACCACCACTGTCTGTCATCTACCTTCGAGCCAGTTCTGTATCCAAATGGCTACTTCTCTCTGTATTCCATGTAATCTAACCTTTCTAACCAGTCTACCATGAGGAACCTTGTTAAACGCCTTACTAAAGTCCATATGGATCATGTCCTTGCTCTTCCCTCATCAATGCTCTTTGTTCTCTCTTCAAAAAAACTCAAATTAGTGAGACACAGTTTCCTGGGCACAAAGCCGTGTTGACTATCCCTAATCGGTACTTGCCTTTCCAAATACATGTAAATCCTATCCCTCAGTATTCCCTTCAACAACTTGCCCACCATTGATGTCAGGCTCACTGGACTATAGTTCCCTGGTTTTTCCTTGCCACCTTTTTTTAAATAGCAGCACCACATTAGCCAACTTCCGGTCTTCTGGCAACTCGCCTGTGGCTACCAATGCTACAAATATCTCGGCAAGGGGCCCAGCAATCACTTCACTAGCTTCTCACACAGGTTTAGGGCACAGCGGATCCGGTCCCAGGGACTTATCCACTTCTATACATTTTAAGATGTCCTGCACCACCACCTCTGTAATATGGACATTTTTGAAGATGTCGCTATTTATTTCCCCATGGTCTCCATCTTCAATATCCTTCTCCACAGTGAACACTGATGCAAAATATCCATTTAGTATTTCCCCTATCTCCTGTAGTTCCACACACAGGTGGCCTTGCTGATCTTTAAGGGGCTCTATTCTCCCCCTAGTTACTCTTTTGTCCTCAATGTATTTTTAGAATCCCTTTGGATTCTCCTTAACCTTACTTGCCAAAGCAATCTCATGTCCCCTTTTTTCCCTTCTGATTTTCCTCTTAAGTATACTCCTACTGCCTTTGTACTCTTCTAAGGATTCACTCAAACCCTGCTGTCTATACCTGACATATGCTTCCTTCTTATTCTTGACCAAAACCTCAATTTCTCAAGTCATCTAGCATTATCCACACCTCCCAGCATTGCCCTTCACCCTAACAGGAGCATACTTTCTCTGGACTCTCGTAACCTCATTTTTGAAGGCTTCCCATTTTCCAGTCATCCCTTTACCTGCAAATATCTGCCCCCAATCAACTTTTGAAAGTGCTTGCCTAATACCATCAAAATTTGCCTTCCTCCAATTTAGAACTTTAACTTTTAGATCCAATCTATCCTTTTCCATCACTACTTAAAACTAACACAATTATGTTCACTGGCCGCAAAGTGCTCCCCCACTGACACCTCAGTTACCTGCCCTGCCTTAATTCCCAAGAGTAGGTCAAGTTCTGCACCTTATTAATAGGAACACCCACATACTGAATCAGAAAAGTTTCTTGTACACATTTAATAAATTCCTCTCTATCCAAGCTCTTAACACTATGTCAGTCCCAGTCTATGTCTGGTAAGTTAAAATACTCTACACATAACTGAGATTTCCTTAAAAAAATTGTTTCTTAATTTCCCACTGACTATTGGGGGGGGGGGGGGGGGGGGGGTGGTGGGGTGGAGGGTTGTCTGTACACAATCCCAATAAGGAGATCATCGCTTATTTCTCAGTTCCACCAAAATAATTTCCCTAGGCGTATTCCCAGGAATATCCTCCCCAAGCATAGCTGTAATGTTATTCCTAACCAATAACAGCACTCTGTCCTCTCTTGTCCCCCTTTCAATTTTTCCTATAGCATCTATATCCTGGAACATTAAGCTGCCATTCCTGTCCATCCCTGAACCACGTCTTTGTAATCGCTGTGATATCCCAGTCCCATGTTTCCAATCATGCCCTGAGGTCATCTGCCTTCCCTCTTAAGCCTCTTGGACTGAAATAAATGCAGTTTAATTTATCAGTCTTAACCTCATTTTTTGCTTTGTCCCTGCCTTCTCTTTTGACTTGCCCCTTTTCCCAACTACACCAGTCTCAGACTGATCTCTTTCCTCATTATCTCTCTGGTCCCCCCTTTATAACTTAAATTCTCCTGACCAACTGTAGCAAATCTCCCCACCAGTATATTAGTCCCTTTCCTATTCAGATGCAATTCGTCCTTGTACAGGTCACTTCCACCCCAGAAGAGATTCCAATGATCCAGAAAATATGAATCCTTCTCCCCTGCACTAGATCGTCAGCCACACATTCATCTGCTCTACCCTCCTACTTCTACTCTCACTAGCTGGTGGCACTGGGATTAAAACAGATATTGCTACCTTCAAGGACCTACTTTTTAATCCTGCCAACTTTCCTGTATACTCTCCTCAGAATCTTGTCCTTTTCTCTTCCTGTGTTATTAGTTCCAATGCTTACAATGACCTCCTGTTGATTCCTCTACCCTTTGAGAATATTCTGCACCCTCTCCGAGATATCCAGCAAGGCAGCACATCATTCTGATGTCTTGTTGTCAGCCGCAGAAACGTCTGTGCCTCTGACTACAGTAAGCCCAATCACAATCAATCACTTGGAACCAGACATACTCCTCGTTACAGTAGAGGCAGTCTCATTACCAGCAATCTGGCTGTCAGTGCTACATTCCAAAGTCAGCTATGAATTTCACTGTTTGTTCATTTTTCTTACACATACTCCAATGTCCAGAGATACTTGAAACTAAGCTCCAGAGACAGTCAGCTGTATAGGTTTAGTTCTTTGTTTGTATCACTTTCCACATGATCACTGCTTTGTCTCTCTTCCCCCCTTTTTAAAAATGTTGTTGTGTAGTTCTCTTTCTTTTTCAAAGTTCCAAAATAATGCAACAGCTTATGAAATAGTACAATAGACTGCTCCTACAATTTGAGGAATTCAGCTCCAACAGTGAAAGTACCTCAAAAAAGGAGCAAGACTTACAGCCACAATTTTTTCCCATTCTCTGTTCTGGGGTCTCCCAGCCCATTTTCTATATTTCTATTTTTAACAACTTAACACATGAAAGGAAGATTTAGTCTCCAGACCATGAAGTAGCATGTGGATAGCTTAATGAGGGTGAGAAATCAAAGCACTTTTGGGTGTAATTCCCAATTCCATGTCCCCTTTTGTCTTTATTGCTCTCATAGATCAGGCAAACCTCAATACATATTACATAGTGGAGACTTTATACCAGATGAAAACCCAACTGACTGCCTAACTGGAGAGTGAATAAGTAAACTGGTGTGTGGTAGCATAAGTCCTTTCATAGTGCATTATCAGAAGGAACCTCCTTTGATGATTCAACTTCCAAATGCCATTGTCCGGCTGCAATGCCTTACTTTGAAAATGGTCAAACTTCACTGGTTGCTAAAATTGAATTAACATGAATGAATGTTCTGCGATATGGGCCTTGCTGATGTTTAATTGTGTAACTAGATAGCTGGAAAGTGCCTATTTCCTAAGGCAATAAATGCTAAAATTCCATTGATTTCCAGCATTTCAACTTCTGCAGCTGTGAACTGTGAGATCTCTGGAGGACCATCTAAGTTTGTTTGTTCTTAATTGTGTCTATGTTCTATTCTCTTGCAGCGGGGAAAGAACAAAGCTACGAATAAACATCATGCCTTGTGCACAGTTGACAATAGAGTGTATTTGATGAGGGTAACTATTGGGGGAGGCATGAAATTGTATGAAAGTAAGGATTAATGGCATGGTGGGTGTGTGGAATAGAGTCTCAGGAGTGCATAAAAAGATAATGATGGGTACAAGGTAAGTGGGTGTGCAAATCACTGTCATAAATTAGACTTGATCAGGTACAATGAGGAGATGGGATAAGATACAGCATAATGTTAGGTGAATATTTGATTGTATTCACCTTTCCTGAATGAGTTACGTAATTAAGTTGCTGCCTTTGCCATGAATCCAAAACCACGAAATAACACTCTCCCTAAGGGCATCATGTGTCAATCTACAACACGTGGACTGCAGTGGTTCAAGAAGGCAACTCCCCACCACCTTCAAGAGTAACTAGGGATGGGCAATAAATGTTGACCAGCCTGCGACATCCACGACTCAGTGAATAAAAAGTAAGCATTCTTTTGCATGAATTAGGAGCCCAAAAAAGTCTTATCTAAATTTAGACTTTTAAACAAAGGATAGAACTGTTTGTTATATTTAGCTATTGCAGAACCAGATAAGCAGACAGTGAAAAAAGATAGCCATTGGAATTGTTGGAAAAGAGGCATTGCAGAGTCAACACTGCATCTTCCTCTGAAGAGAACCAGAGAAGTCCTGCTTAGACATATCAAGTACCGGAGGATCAACTTCCTGTTAAACTTTAGAATTCAACTCCTACAGTTGATGTCTTATAAGCAACAGCCACAAGAATGAATTGGCCTTTTCATTAGTTGGTGCCATGACAAGGATAAAGACTGAAGTCTTACAGGCTGAACTGTGTAACTGGATAATAGAGCTTGTTATTGTTTCAGTGCTCATTGAAGCTTTCCAGAAAGATCTCTTGGAGGAAAAAAAGGAAACAGCATCAACACACTGCTAAAAGATGGCAGAAAACATGAAGGCATCGCAGCTGGACAACAACTTCTGCAAGCATTAGTATGATAGTTAGGATTGCAAACTTTGTGGGAAGTGCAATTTATTACACCCATCACACAGCTGCCTTCTAACATGATGCAGGTCATGGAGCTGTTCTGGCCAAGTGAGGAGGGCTGAGTGGTTCCCCTCTTTTTAAATACCCCATTGGTCAGCCACAACAAACTATTTTTATTTCTTTTCTAGCATGTAACTACTGCACTTTAATTAATCTTGTTAACCATTTGAAAGAGAGCCAATTCCAAGGTTTTCTTCAGTAAAAAGAGTGGAGTTTATTACCTATTAAAACCAAGTAAAGTAAGAAAACACATAAACAGATGTACACCTTTGGTTAATAAAGTCTGTGGATGCCAGGATTATTTTGTAGGAGGTAAAGCTCTGTCCTTCTTTCTTACATACAGATTGGGCAGTTTCTTAACTTTGTTAAGTATTACCACCTTAAACTTGCTTTCAAATATGAATTATATTGGTGCTGGGAGCCGATATCCAGATGTATCATTCTGGAGTGTAGTATAACAAAAAAGAACATGTTTTTTCACTTACACTTGAAACAAATGCTTTGGCAATGCAAATTCTTCACTGGGTGAGACCACTATATTTGGGATAGAGTCATACAACATCGAGTGAGGCCCTTCGAACCATTGTGATTGCATTGATCATCAAGCATAAGAACAAGAGTAGGCCATTCAGCCCCTCATGCCTCTTCTACATTTAATGAGATAATGGCTGATCTGTGGCCTAACTCCAAATACATACCTTTGACCCATGTCTCTTAATACCATGGCTTAACAAAAGTTTTCTATCTCAGATTTAAAATTAACAGCTAATCTAGCATCAACTACCATTTGTGGAAGAGAGTTCTAAACCTCTACCATTCTTTGTATGTAGAAGTACTTCTAACATTTCTCCTGAATAATCTGGTCCTAATGTTTAGTCTATCCCTTAGTGCCTCTTAGTTCTAGAATTGCCAACTAGTGAAGATAGCTTATATAGAATCATAGAATTTTACAGTACAGAATCTTGATCTACTGAAAAGAAACTGTAAATCAGATACAAAAACAGAAGTTACTGGAAAAGCTCAGCAGATCTGACAGCATCTGTAATGTGCTTGAAATTTTCAGATAAATTGAATATACATTACTTACTACTGCAGAATAAGGATAGTAATTCTGTATTAAGGACGAAAACACAACACTCTTGGATTCAATACATTTGTCCATGTTTGGATTAAGGTTGCAGTGAGGAGCTGAGTGGCCCTGATAGAACATAATCTGAGCATTGATAAACAGATTATTTCTGATTAAGTGCCACTTGATATCAATCTTAATGACCCCTTCCATCAGTTTGCTGAAAATCAATACTGGTGCAATGGTAGTTAGGTAGGATTTTTGCTTTTTGTGAACAGGACACATCTGGGCAATTTTTCACATTGTCAGCTGAGTTCTAGCTGCACTGGAGCAAATTGTCTGAGACTGCAGTAAGTTCTGGAACACAAGCCTTCAGTGGAATGTTATTAGAATTTTTACAGTACCTATTTCTTAATAGCATGTGGAGTGAATTAATACTGGCATTTGTGATGCTTGGACCTAAGGAGGGGGCTGAGATGGATCTTCCGCTTGGAAATTTTGTCTGAAGATTATTACAAATGCTTGTACCAAATGTGTGATCCAAGATGGTAGCAGAGTAGGGCTCCTCACCAGAGCTCGTCCGCTCCAACCACATTTCTTTCTTCTTTATTTGCTTTTCTCTTTCTTTCTATTGGTTCTTTGGTCATTGGAGCTCTGTTGTGGAGGTGGTGATGACAGCAGCTGGGGGCATTGATGGTCAGCCATGAAGTGGCTGGTCGCCACCAGTGACATCGCAGCTTCATTGTCGTCTGAAGTGGTGCCAGATTGAGACCCTACAGCGAGGCGGCTGACACGGCAATGGAGGGTAGCAGTGATTGGAGCCCAGCGATGGTCAGCAATGAGGCAGCAGCAGTCAGCATTGAAAGATGGCAGCAGAGGCAATCAGTTGGAGGCTTCTCTCCCAGTGCTTGGTTAACTTGTCTATCATCATTTGCAACTGGATGTGGCAGCACTGCCGAGTTTAGATCTAATCCATTGGCTATGGGATAATTTAGCCCTGTCTATCATATTACCAATTATCATGTTGGACATATGGCAAATAAACATCTACCTTCAATATTAACTGAACCGCAATTACCAGCCTAAAAAAAACAGTTTGATGTATCTGTCTAGGATAATACATAACGTATGAGGACAATCCTCTGCACTCGTGTCGTATTAGGTATTGTTGAATAAACCTGTGTGAAAGACCAACTGGCTGTTCATTCTCCTTTTGCCAGATGAATGCGTACCATTTTTGTTGTCCACGTTTAGGATAGGCAACAGAGATTGTAGTTTCTCGCATAGAATTTTCTATGAATCTTTAAGATAATCTCTAACATTGTAACAATTAGATATCCTGTAGGGCCTCAACTATTCACCATATTTAGTAATGACTTAGAGGATGAGAGAGAACACCATATATCCAGATTTGTCCATGACACAAAGATGAGTGGCATTGTAAGTAGTGCAGGTAGAATTATAAGAGTACAAATGGATAGATGGAGTTAGGTAACAGATCAACTATTATCTCATTGTTTATACAGCAGGATTGAGAAACTAAATGGATTAATCCTGTTCCTGTGGTCTTGTGTGACAAAGCTTCTCCTTTAACAAGGTTATGCTGACCTTGGCTTATTTTTCAGTGAGGTCATAAATGACAGACTCCGAAAAGTCTGGAGGTGAAGGGTTTTAGAGCCAATTTGATAGTAGCTAACAGAGAGTGCCTCAGGCAAAAGGTGATCATGTTTTAAAAAACACTTGTACAATGAAAGGGGAGTGGCCAGTTCTCCCAGCTCAGCTTTTCTTTGGTTTGGTTTGGTTTTTAGCAGTAGCGTGAAAAAAGCTACTGGACCCAAAGAAGCAGGTCCAGGCTGGTACTCTTTCTCTCACAGACTTCTATCCTGTAAGGTCCTGTGTTTACGAAGGGGTCTTTATGGGGATTGTTGCGAGTATTTGGAACAGCATCATTAAGTTGGGATAATCTGTTGGGTTTTCGGATAGGTTGTTATTCGATATTCTGTTTTCTATTGTTTGTGTTTCATTCAGTAATCTTGTAAGTAAATCATGTTTTTACTTAAACCTAAGTGGTTTGACCAGTTGCATTACTCCTGGAATATCCATGTTACACCTGCTTAAAACGACTAGCAAAGTTAGGGTATGGACTACCTTCTTGAAATGTTGAGGGGTCTGGCCTAGTCCATAACACTTGTAAACAGATGAAGCTTCTAGAAAACATAGGAGTAGGTTTTTTTTGGCCCATTAAGCGTGCTGCACTATTCAATTTGACCATGAAATTCCCTACTTCAGTGCTATAATCATAGAATCTCTACAGTGTGGAAACAGGCCATTCAGCCCAACCAGTCCACACCAACCCTCCGAACAGTAACCCACCCAGATCCATTTCCTTACCCTATTACTGACTAATTACTCTACCCCTGACTAATGCACCTAACTTACACAATCCCTGCATACTATGGGCAATGTAGCATGGTCAGTTCACCCAACCTGCACCTCTTTGGATTGTGGGAGGATACAGGGAGAATGTGCAAACTCCACATCGCCCGAGGATGGAATCAAACCCGGGTCCTTGACGCTGTGAGGCAGCAGTGCTAACTGCCATGCTGCCCCTTGCTGTCTCTCCAAACCCCTTAACACCATTAGTGTTTTAAAATGTAACTATATCTTTCTTAAATCTATTCAATGGCTTACCCTTCACCACCTTTTGGGGTCAAGAATTCCACAGAGTCTCCACTCTATGGGTGAAGATATTTATCTGGATTGCAGTCCTAAATAGTCAACCCTGTATCCTGATTCAGTAGCCCCTTGTTCAAGATTGCCCAGTCAGGGGTCATCAGCCCTGTATCCAGTCTGACAACCCTGTCAGAATTTTATACATTTCAATCCGATTCCCTCTTTTCTAACCTCCAGTGAATATAGGCTTAGATGACCCAATCTCTCCTAGTATGAAAATCTGCCATTCAAGGGACCAGCCTGGTAAATCTTCGCTGAACTCACTCGATGGCAAGAACATATTTTCTTCTGCAAGGAAATTACAATTGCATACAATACTCCCAGTATGGACTCACCAAGATTTTGTTGCAGCTGCTGTAAGACATCATCCTCATATACTCAAATCCCCTTGCAATGAAGGCCAATATACCATTTGCCTTCCTGACTGCTTGCTGCATCTTCTAGGAGAAAGTGAGGACTGCAGATGCTGGAGATCAGAGCTGAAAATGTGTTGCTGGAAAAGCACAGCAGGTCAGGCAGCATCCAAGGAGCAGGAGAATCGACGTTTCGGACATGAGCCCTTCTTCAGGAATTCCTGAAGAAGGGCTCATGCCCGAAACGTCGATTCTCCTGCTCCTTGGATACTGCCTGACCTGCTGCACTTTTCCAGCAACACATTTTCAGCTGCTTGCTGCATCTGCAAGCTTGCTTTCAGTGACTGGTGTACGCAAATACCGAGGTCCCCTTGTACATTAAAATTTCCAAATCTATCACTATTTAAATAATAATTTTCTATTTTTTTTACTGAAATAGAAGATAACTTTGCACTTATCCACATTATTATGTATATGACATATATTTATCCACTCACTCAACTTATCTAAATTGCCTTGAATCCTCTAAATTCTCTTAACCATTCACAACTCCTGAGTTTTAAGTCATTAGCAAACTTGGAAATATTGCATTTAATTCAAATCTAAATCATTAATATATATTGTGAATAGCTGGGACTCAAACATAGATCCTGGCAGTTTCCCACTGGTCACCGCCTCCTAATCCAAAAACAACTCATTTATACTTACAGTTTGTTTCCTGTCTGCTAGCTAGTCCTCAGTCCCATACATGTATATTACCTCCATCACATATGCTTTACTCCTGCACAGTCACCACTTAGGTAGGATTTTATCAAAAGCTTTCTGAAAATGTAAAAACAGCACATCCCTTTAATATTTTATTAGTTACATTCTCAAAAAGCTTCTGTAGGTTTGTCAAACATGATTTCCTTTCATTAATCTATGTTGACTTTGTCTGTTCTTGTTGATATTTTCTAAGTGTCCTGTTGTCTGCATTTTTAATCAGAGTGGAATTCCCTGTTTTCTTGGAGCTATGTGACTTCTCTTTGAATCTAATACTACTCTTAATATCTTTTATTAGCAGCTTAAGTCAAAGGAGCCTTCAAGAAGGTGACTTGTTTTCTTTAAGCATATGTGAGGAATACAATGGCAAACCACCTCATGTGTTCTTTCCCTTAGTAATTTGCTCATTGACATTGAAAATTGGAGGCTCCTACAAGCAACTGAAGGAAGGAATGCGAGACTGAGGCATGGAGAATGAGCAGATCACACTATGCTTCTCTGTACATAAATTAAACAGCACCCAATGTAATATCTACTAAGTTTAACACCTAATTTTTGATTGGTTGCAGTTGACCTCCTTGCCCTTTTGAAATGGAAAGCACAGCCGGAAAGAGTGATGGACATCCTGGGAAGACTGCGTCATGTTAACGGTGAAGAAATAGTTAAAGTAAGTCAATATTCAGATCGCATTGTTCAAAGTGTTATTGCAAACCATACGCTCAGAGATTAGAGACAGTTCAAGAAATGTGTTGTGTTATTTCTTCAGGCTGGTCTCTTCATTGTTTTTAACATTGCTTCTCCCTATTCAGTTTTGCTCAACTCATCCATCCTTGCGTCACTTCATCAACTGTCCATTGCCTTTTCTCTACATCTCCCCCTTCTTTACAAACTCCATTTGTCTTTCCCTCGCCTCATCTTCAGTCCTCCCCCACACTCTCTCTATTCTTAGCTCTGTTCTAGTTGTCTCCTCCTCCTTATCCTTCATCTCTCTTCCCTGCCCTCTCCTTTCTGGTCACTTGTCATCTCATCTTTCCCCTCTCACTATTATTTCTTCTCTCTAGTCTCTCCGTCTCAGTAAATGAATGCTCAAGTGGAGCAGAATACAAAATATTTACAGAGTTCTTAGAGTTGAATTTCGATTTTGGGTCTCACTGAAACATTGTGGCCTTCACTAAGCTTCCATTATCATTTATACAGGCATAATTTGGAGGCAAAATATGAGAATCTCCAACATATTAAGCTGAGGAGATCACTTTTGATTGAAATAAGTAATGAGTGATTCAGATCACTGTATGAAGTTGAATAGAAAAGAGCAGAAGGTAAGATAAAGTGTAAAGAAGTAGTGAAAGGGATAAAGTTTTAAAAGTTGTTGCAGGAGAGCCTATTGAAGGAAGTAAGCAACCAAAGTTGTTGAAAAATATTTTATCCAGTGTGAGGAGAGTCATCAACTCTGAGTAGACATATTCTTAAAACTATCGTCACATTGACATAACTCTGCAGGGGCCGACAACCTACACCAAGTCACCCTTTATTAACACATGAACAGTCCTTGACTATATTTCTGCCTCATACTGAGGCAGGTACCAGAGTGTTAGTATCTCGAGACTGGATTAACAGCCCCTGTCAGGGAATTCATTTTCAGTGAGGTCCAGCCAGCTGACCTCATTGCAATCACTACTTTCCTCCCACTTTGAGACCCCGGACATAGGTGATACTTTTTCTTGAAGAGCCTCCTGGGACATTTCGGCACCGAGTCATGTTCTTTTGACTCCGCAGCCGTTATGGGTGGCATGTAACTCACAGAAGCTCACCTCTTGTGCCATGAGCACCTCAGAAGAATTTCACTCTCATCTTCCAGTGGCAAAGGTGTCAAGGTGACTACCTCCGTCATGTCCACCTCTGATTCAGAAAACTCTTGACGGAGAGGGCAAATCCATGGGTTCCAACAGCATTTCCAAATGTTCCGAGGGGCAAAGCATGTTTTGCTCTCACACCATTTGCAGATTTGTGGCTTTCATATGGTCCACATGCTCATTCAGGATCATCGCACTTTATATGTCACAGGTCCTGACCTCATGTTGACCATGCCTCTTGCCTATGTGGAGTCTTTTCCATGATTCTTTCACTATACTTCATCCCCGATATTAAACTGTCTCTCTCACTTAGTGGAGTCTTATGTCTGTCATTGGTGTATTTGATGGCATTTCACATTACCACCACCCAGGTCCAGGAAGATCAGACTTAACCTGGTGCAGAATCTTCTGCCCATTAGCAACTTTGCTGGTGCTATCCCTTTTGTTCCATGTGAAGTGGTCTTTAATCAAATAAGAACCATGACAACTTGATAATCTAGTGAGGCTCTTTAAGCCAACCTTCAAAGTTTGGACTGCTCTTTCTGCCAGGCCATTGGATGATGGGTGGTATGGAGCAGATCTTGTGTGTCAAATCCAATCTGACTTTAAGAGATAACCAAATTCCCTGCTGGTAAATGATGGCTTGTTATATGTCATCATTTACCAGGACTCTGTGTATTGGAAATGATGCACACAGTTTTTCTATCGTTGTCCCCGTGTTTGACAAATGAAGTCTGTGCACGTCCAACCACTTTAAGTGGGTATCTACATTGACTAAGAACAATGAACCCATGAAAGAACCTGCATAGTCAATGTGCAACTGAGTCCAAGATTTACCCAGCTATTGCCGGAATGTGGGGGAGCTGCTAGCAGTAATTTTTGTCCTTGTTCACACTCTGAGTATTGCCCCACTAATGCGGCTATGTCTGTATCCAAGCACTAGACATAACTTATCATTAATATCTTCTTTTTGGAGAACCCTGGATGGCCGTGGTGGAGTTCAGCCAGTACAGAGCAACCTTGGCTATCCGAATGTCACTTATCCGAATTTCAGATTATCTGAACAAGATCTCAAGGATCCGTAAAAACATTATCCATTATCCAAACAATCAGTTATCCGAACAAAATACTCCCTGCCCATCGCATTCAGATAATCGAGGTTGATCTGTATTTGACAATGACCTTTTCTCAGAGAAATCACTCTTGCTTCCCATAACAATATGCTATCCTCTCCCGTGAGGTGGTCTCTCCAGATAGAAAAAACCTTTAAATTCTAGTTGTGACAGCCCTTTGGCTTCCCCCATTACAGAATCTTCCACTGGGCATACTACCAGTGGTGTATTTGCTAATGGGCTGCGGTTCGATGCATTGTTCAGCCTCCCCGATGGTTTTCTAACTTATAATCATAAGCACTTATTAGAGCCTGCTGCTAAATGTGGCCCAAAGCTATGGGTGTCATGGCTTTGTCCTCTTTAGCAGGCCAAGTAGGGATTTGTGCTCCGTGATTATCACAAATCAAAGTTAACATTTTGGGTCCAATGACCTTTCTTCAGAACTGGAGAAGACTAGAGAAGAGATCTGAAGAAGGTTCACTGAACCCAAGACATTAACTCTGATTTCTGTCCATTGATGCTGCCAGACTTCTGAGTTTTCCAGCAATTTCTGTTTATGCTTCAAACTTGATATGCCTGGTGCTGCCCATTCTGTGAATTGGACAAGTTTGATGATTCCTTCACTTGCCAGCCTTCTGATTTCTGTCTGTAATTTTGCCTGTAAGACAACTGGTGCTAGGCAGTTCTTGCAGAATTGTTTCCTGGTCAACATGTAAGATGGCCTTTGCTCCTGTGATAGTCCCTAAACCTCCCTTGAAGACCTCTGGGTATTTAATTAGGACTTCACTCAGGCAACCATTTATTAATCGAAAAATGTCAAGTGAATCTAGGTGAATCTTTCACAACCAGTTTCATTCCATCAGGATTGAGCTGGAGCCTTTTACTAAAATCACTGCTAACTGAACCAGCTGCTTTTCACAAGAGATCAGAAATTAAGTTGGATCCTTAATCTGTAATTGGTTGCCAGTGTAAGTCATCAGCCTAGCTGAGGTATTGTGCAAAGTTAAGGGCTGGAGTCCAGTGCAGATTTTATTAAAAAGTGGTTCTGCAATCATTAATATTGTCACCTTGGTATCAACCTCCACCATCAATTAGCCAGACATTTATCTTGATTGATTCTGATTTTGATGTTGCTAAACATTTTAACTATTCCACACCAGATGTAGGTGGACTTTCCAGTGTATGAACTCTCCCGGATATCTTCCTGGATCTGGTCTATGAGCTTTCTTACTCAGTTCAGATCTAATAGGATCCTTTTGCTGCGTAATGTCTACATACCAGCAATAACTACAACTTGCCAGCTAAGATCCTGTACCTCAACTCAAAGATGACCGATGCAAGCATGTTTCTTCAAAGTCATGCTTAACTCTTGTCACCATTGAAAAAACTCTACAGAAGCCTTTATTGCCAAGTCACTCTTTATTTACACATGAACAATTCTTGATTATAGTGAGGCAGTATCTCTGACACACCCAGGGCTCCCTGATTGGATCAATCAGGAACTTATTTTCTATGAGGTTCAGCTGGCTGACCTTGTTACAATTACTACAACATGACCCCTGCCTCCAAATGTCTCTCTTGTAGTCTCCCAAAATGACCATCCTCATGGTACCCCAGTTCCCTGTGCCAATCAGAAAATAAAGGCTCATCATTCCCCGATGGGTGGTTCTTGGTTGTCAGACAAAAAGCCTTTTATTTTTCCCTGACTTGATATTAACCAATTGAAATATTCAAGACAATGAAAATATAATATTTTTAAGACTCAATTATGTTTCTCCCAGATTGTCCACTGCAATGTCCTGGAAAATAAATAATTCTTGGAGCTTCCATGCCAAAATCTTGATTTTGATACATCAATTTACAGAAGAACAATGTAGAATTAATGAGAATTATTGTGATGGATAGTAGTAAGCAGCAACTTCACACAATGTACTCATGAAATGAAGCAGGTATATCATCCAAGTCAGCTCCCTTTTTTCTTGCTAGACAAAGCAAGAATGCCGAAAAGGCTACAGATACTGCCTACTGCCTTGAGAGAGAGAGAGAGCAATAGAGCAGCATAGAAGGTCTGGAGAAAAGATAGGCTGGAGAGAATCCCTTGAATTATTCAAGAGATTTAATACACAGTCTCAGGAACGATTTAACAATTTTGACCAGCAGTAGCTAGAATGTAAATGAAAGTTTTGTGCATATTCTGTATGTATTCATAACTCTTTGACAGAGACAGAGAGCAAGAGAGAAAGAATAAACACTATTATGTTTCCACGGGTACTGGTATACTCCAACTCCTCACTCAAAGAGCGGTAGGCATGAGGATCCCTATCAAATCCCCACATGGTATCATTCTGTATAAGTTTGAATCACTACATATCAATCATTACCACCCAGCAAGAGACACAGAGGACATTAGTGGTATCTTCAACAAAGAAAGTTAAATTGTCAAATCTGATCTTTCTTTGTCTCCATGACTCCTCACTGAATGGTGTATTAAACCAATGAGTAATTGAAGAGGAGATCCAAGTCACTGACACTTCATTGTAGCACTAACTCTAAATAGCATTGAAAGTGTTTACCCCAGCAAAGTAAAATTTCAATATAAAAACTTAGTGAATGGATATCACTGATACTGAAGCAATTTCCCTAGATAAATCTCTTTTCTTTTCCAGTTTTTACAGGATATTTTAGATACGCTGTTTACAATTTTAGATGACAACACAGAGAAATATGGGCTGCTTGTATTTCAATCTTTGGTAAGTATCATTAACCTGGTAAGTTATATATCTAACCGTTTCCTGGCATTGTTAGACTATGAGGTGAAATAATCTCAGATATAATTGCAGTTTAAATGCTCTTTGATGCATTAAAGTAAACCCTGTCTCTATGCCAGAGATCTGAATTCAAATCATGGCTGCCCAGGATGTGCCATAATATGTCTGCGTGGATTTCTGCTGGGTGTCCCGATTTCCTCCCAGAGTCCAAAGATTTGCAGGTTAGGTGGATTGGCCATACTAAATTACCCGTAGTGTTCAGGGATGTGTAGGTTAGGTGTGTTAGCCAAGGGAAATGCAGGGTTACAGGGTTAGGGTAGTGGGGTAGCTCTGGGTGGGATATTCGGAGTATTGGTGTGGACTTGTTTGGCCAAATGGCCTGTTTCCACACTGTGGTGATTTTATTTAAAAATCTTACTTAAAGGTAATTCTAATTGCAGTTGGAAACTAAGATTTTTGGAAAGTGTGTCGTGTGGTTTAAAGAAAATTTAATTTCTTATCTGTCTTCTAGAACCAACATTTCTAGCACCGCATTTGTCAAATTGCAAAACAAAATTAACGTTATCATTTTGTTTTATTCCCTTGAATTGTCTCCTGTATTTCCTGAAGGTTTGGATCCTTACTGAGGTTTTAGACACCCATGAGTGAATATCTGCCCAAGTGGTCATTTCTCGCATCCAAACCTGGACAGTAAAAGGGTACATAGCCTTTTTCATTGTAGATCTACATTCCAAAAGACCTAGTAGATAAGAATTAGCAGGAGGAATCCTGGCTCATTTTCCCTTTGTGTCTCCAGCAAGATGAGACCAGTTACAAATGCCAGCCACTAACTCAACACTATTAGACATGAGACCTTTCTGATCTGTGTGACTCAGTACTATCATGAACACGAAAAGAGTGGCTTTTAAATTGCTATTTAATTAAATGGAAATCATGAATTAATGAAGCTGTACATTTGCACCATCCTGTAAGTAACCTATGTGACAATTTCCAAATCTGAATGACAGATTTGAACCAGTCATTTCCTCAGCAGCAATTGCACTTGAGAAAAAGAGACCACCTATTGGAGGCTAAAGGAGTAATCCCTAATTTTGTTCAGAAAATTATGTATTTAAGATATAAAGATGCCTCATGAGCAATGAGGAGCAAATTGATATAATGGCTGACATGTTTTGGGGTTCCATTTCTCTAAAAACCGTTTAAAAGATAAAGGAATATATTTTGATAGAATCATAGTTCTTTTTTGATTATGTATTTGGCTTGTATGATAATAAAAATTGCAGGTTTTTCCTCTCTTTTTTTCCTCTTTCTTCTCCTCCCTCTCTATGAGTATAGACAAACATGCTGATTTCTGGTTAAACATTAAGATGAGTGTTTTCATTTGTTCTTACAATAGTTGTGTTTCAGTACAAAGAGCAAACAATAAAAACCATGGTTGTATAGCCTCTAAGCTAAATGCTCACAATTCAAATGCCAGGATCCCTTGTTGCTATTTGTGTCGGTTGGATAGCTTTAGTAAGCCCCAAGGTTTAAATTGCTCAGATATCCTGGCCTCTGCCACATGACATTTTTCTCCATATTGTCCCTAGCTTGAATATATCTTGTTCAAAGGAATTTATCTTCTCTTTCTCTCGTGAGTGGGCTTGCAACCTCGTAAAGAAGCTGATTAAATCCTTAGAATGACTGACTTCAAACTGCTTGTTTGAGCAGTGCACTTTGTCTCATCTAATCCTTCTAGTAGATAACACAATACAACAGACTTCTCTCTCAATTCCTTTCTACCACCCTCACAGTCACCCCCAGTATAAATGGATTAAAAATGTATTTACAAGAACTTTATTATTGCACTGCGTGCCACTGTGTCTATTATTACATTGCTCATCAGGCCCACCAAGATGAACAGAAATTTTCTTCAATTCAATATTGGGAATACCAAAGCTACTACCTTTGAGTTCCCACTGCATTTCCAAGATACTCTCTTAATACCTCTATCTGGCTATTGTATGAGGATGAATCACGTTGGAAATGATAATACCTGCAACATTTTTGCACGAAAAGGGAGGTTATTGGGATAGAAATGTAATACAGTACTAATGTACCTCCTGTCTTATAGTAATGATATGACCTTTATCATGAGGCACTCACTACAGACATGCATCTTATAATCTGCTCAAAAAAGACACAAAAAAAGATAGATTGTTGCCCTGTGAGCTAGTGACATCAAGTTTCATTCACCCATCTGAGTTCATTGACCTTCATTGACTCGTTTCTCAATACCTTAAATGTTAACATGTCACCTTTGCTACAATCCCTTCTGACGTCCCTATTTCTGTAGTCATGGGAAATGTAGGGTTACAGGGAAAGGGTAAGGGAATGGGTCTGGGTGGGATGCTGTTCAGAAGATAGGTGTAGACTATTAATCCAGAGACCTAGGTTCAAATCCACCAGATGGTGAAATTTGAATTCAGTAAATTAATTAAGAGTCTAATGATCGCCGTGAATCCTAAAATGCCCTCTGGTCAATTAGGGATGGGCAATAAATGCTGACTTAGCCAGTGATACCCTCACCCTGTGAATGAATAAAAAAACAAATCTCTGTTCCAGTTGAATTTGCCAAGGCTGGAAACTGCAGATTTACCAATGCCCCCTCTCCTCGTTTAACTGGAATGGCCTTGCTGTAGAAGTCTGCTGAACATGCTGTCAAAACCTTTTCCTCTTCACACTACTACTATCTGAGTCTATTTTAGACAAATAAAAGCCTCCATTACAAATACTCTCTAATACTTGTACTTCTGTATAATTCTCCCTCAAATTTGTTCCTCTACATCTTTCCAGTAGTTAGTGGCCCATAGATTATATCAAATAATAGAAATGCACCTATTTTATTCCTTAGCTTGAACCAAATAGATTCTGACTTTGAACTGGGGCATCTTCTGTCTCCAGCATTATAATGTATTCCTTAATCAATCTTAACGCTCCTCTTCCTTTCCTTCCTCTCCTATCTTTTCTGAACACTTTATATTGAGGAATGTTTCATACCTAGCTCTGCTTTTCATTGAGCCAAGTCTCTGTCATCAGATTCCTACATGGCAATCTGCATCTGCAAGTCAGCAGTATTATTTACAACAAGCATGCACATTTACCATAATTCAAGCTTCTTATTTTCCATCTTGCGCTCAACTTTTATTGTTTCCTACTCTAATACTATCTATATCTGCCAATATTCTTTACACCTTGGTATTCCTATTTAGTATTACCTCCGAGTTCCTATATCTCTTCAAGTTAATTAAACCCTTCCCAACAACATTAATAATTCACCCCACGAGAAAATTGGCCTCGGTTCTGTTTAGATGTAACCCCTACCACTTGTATAGGTCACATCTCTCCTGATCTTTATCACTCCACCTTCAGATGCCTAATTCCTAAAACATATCCTTCCTAAGCTTCTATTTCTTCTCCTTAAAGACACTGCATGAATCCAAAACTCATGACTTTCGTCAAACTACTATAAGATGTGGCCGTCCATTGATACTTTAGTCAGTTGCTGTCTTTCACAGTCATCGGAAGATGTTATTTGCTACTTTGCAGTGATGAGAACAACACTTTAAAATCTTGTCATCACTGTACCTCTGAATTTTACTCTATATTCACCAGTTTTATCAGACTCGGTAGTGGGAATGAATAGATTTGATGAATTTATCAGATTGGATTATGAGAATGAGACATTGCATCAGAGTAAATATCAGAGATCCTGATTTCCCCCGCACCCGCAACCTCTCCATTATCCCACACCCATCACCCTCTGATCCTTTTATATCTCTCTTTCTTTAAGTTCCTTCGCTCCATGTGTGTTTCTGCAGCACACCTCTGTTGCCCCATCAATAACAGTTTATGAGCGTAACAAGGGTAGGATAGAGTAATTTTTATCAATCAGCACTATGTATGAGGTACAGAATGACGGTCTTACTATCTGAGGAGAAAAGGTCAGGTTTTAATGCCCTTCATTAAAAAAGATCCTTCCTTTAAATTATTTATTTTCTTCTTTTCTTCAGATTATCAGTTTTGTTTTTTGAACTATTTCATTAACATGCATTGCTAACATCAACATGCCATCTAGTTTGTATTAAAGCTTTTTAATTTAACATTGTCTCTGTTTCCCAGGTATTCGTAATAAATTTGCTGCGGGATAGCAAGTATTTTCATTTCCGTCCGGTGATGGATACCTACATTCAGAAGCACTTCTCTGGTGCACTGGCATACAAGTGAGTCCAAATATCTGATGGTTCAGGACTCATAACTGTAAAAATTACTTGTGGAACCACACAGAGTTTTCCAATATCATAAAATCATTTCCCTAAAGCTGCATTCATAGTTACGACCTTCTATAAAATCCCATTCCATTGCAATCAATTTACTACATTGTCATTTTCAATTTGATAAGATAGGTGATGTAAGGGACCTGAGCAGGATATTTCATTCATCTGGCAGATGTGCAGATCTTTGATCTCCCTATGTTTGCACTAAGCTCTGTGACTCAGACTTATCATTGAGTTGTAGGTAGTCTTTGATATTCCACTTACTTTGCCACCTTATCTCTGATAACAAAAGTGCTGTCAAAGGAAACTGTATGGAGGAAGCAAGGTGCCACCTTAGATGCCCCAAGATCCTCTCCCCCTGTGCCCAAGGTGAGGGAATATTCTAACTGCTGAATGCAAGATAGCAAACATAAACCCATTTTTCTACTGGAGTATCATTCTCAACTTTAAAAATCACACAACACCAGGTTATAGTCCAACAGGTTTAATTGGAAGCACACTAGCTTTCGGAGTGACGCTCCTTTATCAGGTGAAAAGCTCCAAAAGCTAGTGTGCTTCCAATTAAACCTGTTGGACTATAACCTGGTGTTGTGTGATTTTTAACTTTGTACACCCCAGTCCAACACCGGCATCTCCAAATCATTCTCAACTTTGTCTTTCTAAGTCTGGTTGCAGGTGGCCTAACTGCTAGCATCACAGAGCTGTATGGATCTGTCACCAAAACAGGAAGTATTCTGCATTTATAGAACATAGAACAATACAGCACAATACAGACCCTTCTGTCCTTGATGTTGTGCCAACCTTTTATCCTACTCTAAGATCAAACTAACCTATATACACTTTACTATCATCCATGTGTCTATCCAAAAGTCGCTTAAATGTCCCTAATGTATCTTGCTCTATTATCACTGCTAGCAGTGCATTCCATACACCCACCACACTCTGTGTAAAGAACCTACCTCTGACATCTATCCAAACCTTTCTCCAATCACCGTAAAATAATGCCCCCTTGTGATAGCCATTTCCACCCTGGGAAAAAAGTCTCTGGCTATCCACTCTATCTATGCCTCTCATCATCTTGTACATCTCTATCAAGTCACCTCTCATCCTTCCTGGCTCCAATGAGAAATGCTCCAGCTCCCTCAACCTTTCTTCAAACGACATGCCTTCCAGTCCAGGCAGCATCCTGGTAAATCTCCTCTGCATCTTCTCTAAAGCTTCCTATAATGAGGCATCCAGAACTGAACACAATATTCCAAGTGTGGTCTAACCAGGGCTTTATAGAGCTGCAGCGTAACCTCGCGGCTCTTAAACTCAATCCCTCCGCTAATGAAAGCCAACACACCATACCCTTTTTACCAACCCTATCAACTTGGGTGGCAACTTTGAGGGACCGATGGGCATGCACCCCAAGATCCATCTGTTCTTCCACACTGCCAAGAATCCTGCCTTTAACCCTGTAATCAGCATTCAAATTTGACCTTCCGAAATGAATCCTTTCGCACTTTTCCAGGTTGAACACCATCTGCCACTTCTCAGTCCAGTTCTGTGTCCTGAGCTCCTCTCCCTCCCTTCCATTTCTCCCAGCCACCTACAGGATTCATTCCTCCCATTGACTAACCAAGTCGTACCCTCTACCTGCCTTCACCTATCCCCATTTCACCACCCTGCGCGTGCCAACCCCTCTATCTGCAGATCCCCTTACACCCACCACCAGTCCTGAAGAACGGTTACACCCGAAATGTCAACTTCTTCACTTCCTGATGCTGCCTGGCTTGCTGTGTTCTTCCAGCCACCTGCTTGGATTACAGCATCTGCAGTTTTTTGTCTCCAGCTCTGCATCCTGTCAATGTCCCATTGCAACATACAATAGCCCTCCACACTTATTCACAATTCCACCAACCTTTGTGTCATCGACAAACTTACCAACCCACCCTTCCATTTCCTCATCCAAGTCATTTATAAAAACCACAAAGAGCAGAGATCCCAGAACCAATCACTGCAGAATGCCACTGGTCACCGAGCTCCAGGCTAAATACTTGCCATCTACTACCACTCTCTGTATTCTATGGGCCAGCCAAACAGCCAAATTTCCCTGTAACCCAACAACCAAATTTCCCTATATCCCATGCCTCCTTACTTTCTGAATGAGCACAACATGGGGAACCTTACCAAACTTCTTGCTAAAATCCATATACACCAAATCCACTGCTCTACCTTCATCAATGTATTTTGTCACATCCTCAAAAGATTTCAGTAAGACTGTGAGCTGCTCCTCATGATCTGCTCATCACAAAGCCATGCTGACAATCTCTACTCAAACTATGCTTTTCGAAATAATCATAAATCCTGTCTCTCAGGGTCCTCTCCAATAATTTGCCCACCACCAACGTAAGATTGACTGGTCTCTAATTACCAGGGTTATCCCTATTCCCTTTCTTGAAGAAGGAAATAACATTTGCCACAGTCCAATCATCTGGTACTGCTCTAGTGGACAATAAGGATGCAAAGATCAGCGCCAAAGGTGCAGCAATCTCTTCCTCACTTCCCTTACGTCCTTGGGTATATCCTGTCTGATCTATCGATCCTCATGTTTTTCAAAATTTCCGGCACAAACTCCTTAACATTAACCTGTTCAAGCGTGTCAGTCTGTTTCATGTTGTCCTCACAAATGATAAGGTCCCTCTCACTAGTGAATATTGAAGCAAAGTATTCATTATGGACCTCCCCTAATCCAGGCACATGTTCCCTCCATTATCCCTGATCAGCCCAACCCTCACTCTGGTCATCACTTGTTCCTCACGTAAGTGTAGATCACCTCGGTGCCCCCTTCTAGCTCTTCTAAGTCCGTTCTTCAGTTCCTTCCTGCCTACTTTGTAACCCTGTATTGCCCTGTCTGGTCCTTGCTTCCTCAACCTTAAATAAGCTTCCTCCTTCCTCTTGACTAGATGTTCCACATCTCTTGTCATCCAAGGTTTCTCACCCTACCATCCCTTCTTTGCCTCAGTGGGACAAACCTATCCAGCATTAGCAGGAAGTGCTCCCGAAACAACCTCTACATTTCTGTCATGCATTTCTCTGAGAATATCTGCTCCACAGTTCCTGCCTAATAGCATTGTAATTCTCCGTCCCCTAATTAAATACTTTCCAATACTGTCTGCTCCTGTCCCTCTCCATGACTATAGTAAAGGTCACTGAAATGCTCTCCCAACTAGAGATCTGACATCTGAACTGGTTTGTTGCCAAGCACCAAACCCAATATGGCTTCCCTTGTAGTCAGCTTATCTACATATTGAGTCAGAAATTCTTCCTGGACACACCTGACAAAATCTGCTCCATCCAAACTATTTGCACTAATTAGGTTCCAATTAATATTAGGGAAGTTGAAGTCACCCAAGACACCATGACCCTTCCTGGACACAATGTGATAAAATCTGCTCCATCCCATCAACACTAGGAAGTTGAAGTCACCCATGACAACAACCCTGTTACTTCTGCACCTTTCCACAATCTGCCTCCCAATCTGCTCCTCTGTGTCTCTGTTGCTATTTGGGGGGGTCTCTAGAAAACTCCAAATAAAGTGACTGCCCCTTTTCTGACTTCCACTATTAATGGCTCAGTAGACCAACCCTCCTCGACGACCTCCCTTTCTGCAGTTGTGATACTATCCCTGATTAGCAATGCCGCTCCTTGAATACTTTTACCTCACTCCCTATTACTTTTGAAACATCTAAACTCAGGAATATCCAACAACCGTTCCTGTCCCTGTGACATCCATGTCTCAGTAATACCATAACTCTAAGCGCTGATCCATGCTCAAAGTTCATTACCCGTATTCCAAACACTTTTTGCGTTAAAATAGGCACACTTCAACCCATCACACTGACTGCAACTTTGCCCTATCAACTGTCTATTCTTCCTCACAGAGTCTCTGCATGTTTTATCTGCCTGTTCACCATCTATCCCAACCTCTGATCCGTAACTACGGTTCCCATCCCCTGCCAAACTAGTTTAAACCCCCCGGAGAGCTCTAGCAAACCTTCCACACAGGATATTGGTACCTCTCCAATTCAGGTGCCACCCTGTACAGGTCCTTGTAAGGTCCCACCTTCCCCAGAAGATATCCTAATGGTCCACATATCTGAAGCCCTCCCTCCTGCACCTGCTCTGCAGCCACGTATTCAGCTGCACTTGCTCTCTGTTCATAGCCTCACTAGCCTGTGACACCTGAGATTACTCTCTGCTCGTCCTGCTTTTTAGCTTCCAACCTAACTCCCTATCTTCACTTTTCCAATCCTCATTGCTTTTCCCAGCTATGTCATTGGTACTGATGTGTACCATGATTTCTGGCTGTTCAACCTCCCCTTTAAGAATCCTATAGATCTGATCTGAGACACCCCTGATCCTGACACCGGGGAGGCAACATACCATCTGGGGGTCCGACCACATAATTTCCTGTCTGTTCCTCCACTATCACTATCTCCTATCACTATCACTCTCCTATTCTCCCCACTTCCCTTCTGAGCCACAGAGCCAGGCTCAGTACCAGAGACCTGGCCGCTGTGGGTTTCCCCTGGTAGATCACATCATATTATATCTTTGCAGCAGCAGCATGCCTCCTAGTCCTCCAGGTATGCAGATGTTGCTGTATCCAAAACCACTGGTTAGAGAGGGGCAGAATCAGCAGCAAATGAACTGAATTGGATTGCTGAACTATCTCCATGAAATATAAATGAGACATATTCATGGGAACTTAAACTGTAGGGAACTAAGTTTTAAATCTAATTTTTTCAGTCCTATCAGAAGAATTGTTGCAAACATTTTCAATATAAGTTTTGCTTTGTTTCACACTAGGAGCATGTAAAAGAGAAACTGTGCACATGCTGTAGTTAGAGTCCAGAAGCCATTTGACAAGGCCACATGAAAGGTTACTAAGAAAAATAAGAGCTCATGGTGTAAGGAATACAATATTAGTGTGGATGGAGAATTGGCTCTCAAACAAGAAATAGAGGGTAGGCATAAATAGGTCATTTTCAGGTTGATAAGGTATAATGGTGGATCAGTGTTGGACCCTTAACTATTTAGCGCTTTAGAGAACATCTCCGGGACACCCGTACCAATCAATCCACTGCCCCGTGGCCCAACATTTCAACTCCCCCTCCCATTCTGCCAAGGACATGTAGGTCCTGGGCCTCCTCCACCGCCACTCCCTCACCTCCCAACGCCTGGAGGAAGAGCGCCTCATTTTCCACCTCGGAACACTTCAACCCCAGGGCATCAATGTGAACTTCATCAGTTTCCTCATTTCCCCTCCCCCCACCTTACCCCAGTTCCACCCTTCCAGCTCAGTACCATCCTCATGATCTGTCCCACCTGCCAATCATCCTTTGCACCTATCCGCTCCACCTTCCTCTCTGACCTATCACCTTCATCCCCTCCTCCTTCCACCTATTGTAATCTTGGCTACCTTCTCCCAAGCCCCACCCCCCCTCCCATTTTTTTCTCTCCACCCCGGAGGCTCCCTGCCTTCATTTTTGATGATGGTCTTTTGCTCGAAATGTCGATTTTCCTGCTCCTTGGATGCTGCGTAACCTGCTGTGCTTTTCCAGAACCACTCTAATCTAGTTTGCAAAAGAATATTGAGTGGTTAAGTGAATGGGCAAAAATTTGAGAGAAAGACTGTAATGTGGAAAAGTGTGAACTTGTCCAGTTTGGAAAAGTACCAAATTATTTAAATACAGGAAAATCATAAAATTCTGGGCTCCAGAGGAATTTGAATATCTTGGTCCATGAATCACAAAACATTAGTGTGCAAGTGCAGTAATTTATTAAGAAGCCAAACGGAATATTGTTTGATTCAAAGAGAATGGAATATAGCAATGTTTTCCTGCAGTTATACAGGATAAAACCATATCTGGAGCATGGTATACAGTTTTAATCTCTCTATTTAAGAAAGGTTATAAATGTGTTAAAGTCTTTCAGGGAAGGTTCATACAACTGATGTTTGGGACAGAGGTGTTATGATGAAAGTTTGGACAGCCTGGCCTTTAATCCACTGGAGTTAGAAGATTAAAAGATGACCTTATTAAAACATATCAGATCCTCAAGGGACTTGACAGGGTGAATCCTGAAAGGACATTTTCCTTGTATGGGAGAATAGAAGTAGAGGGGACACAGTTTAAAAAAAAAGGGATCTCCTGTTAAGGTTGGAGATGAGGAGAAATTTGTTGTCTCAAAGGGTCATAAGTTTGTGGAATGCTGTTCCCTGGAGAGCAGAAGATGCCGAGTCATTGAATATCTTTAAGGTAAGGCAAGATAGATTATTGATTCACAAAAGAGTCAGTGTTTATCAGGGATAAGCAAGCATGTGGTATTGAGGCACCAATCAGATCAGCCATGATCCTTAAGAGGGACAGAGCAGGCTCAAGGTGTAGCCTATTTGTGTTCCTTATTCATTTGTTTGTGTGATAATGCTCAATGGATTTTGATATCCCAGCCATCAAGCAAACCAAAATAAATAGGAAGGGTTGGGAGGGATATGAGCCGGGCGCTAGCAGGTGAGACTAGATTAAGTTGGGATATCTGGTTGGCATGGGTGAATTGGATTGAAGGGTCTGTTTCCATGCTGTACATCTCTATAATTCTACATGGTGCTACACTGTTGTCGGTCCTCATCGAATGGTTTAAATCTTCGCAGTGTCACTGACTGTGCTCAAAGGATGGGGTACCATGTACCTTTCAGTATAATCAGTTGTAGGTGCAATGTACTTTACATTGTTGGCTGACACTCTAATATCCTGTTGACTGATGTTTAGACTCATTTTTATATAGTGTTTGCTTTTGCCTGTGTTCCATTAACAATAAAGCTGTGAAACTGGATTCCCTCATTTTTAGCCACCAATCATGGGTTTCCCCTGTATGAGCTAACTTGGAGCAGGGAAGGAAGCAAGTTACTTTGGGGGATTCACATGTAGAATTTGCTTGTTCCTTTCAATCACTGACTTCCCCATTGGACTCCAATTAAATTGTTGTTCAAATTAGTGCCAATTCAGGACATGGGGTATGCAACTAATAGTAAACAGGGCTCGCAGCCATGTTTCTCTTGCAAAAGAAGACAAGGAATGTGTTTCAAGACAGGTTTCATTCGTGCGACATTCAGCTTGTCAAATAGTCTTCTTGATAAAGACCTGTTGGCTCTGTGCCTTTTTTTTGCTCTAACAATAGGGAAATATCCAGTTTTTACTTGGTAACTGCCCATAATGTCTGAAGTCAGGAGCGTTTGTGTGAGGCTTGTAGAGGAGTACAGTCCACTCCATTACTCCTTAATGGGGAATTTCACGACATTCAGAAAATGATTGTTAAGTGTTGGATTGGAGCTATTTATCAAATGTTGACAACACTAAGATAATGAGACCAGGGAATAAAACATTTCAGAAATACAGTTTTTCAAAAATAAACTTTTTCCAAAATACCTTCAAATACATCATGAAGAGTGCATTTGTGTATCTCCCTCCTGTCTCTATACTAGCTCACTGCATAATCTTGCTATCTTTGTGTTTCTGTTGTACTGCTATTAATGTATCAGGATTAGAGTGGTACTGGAAAAGCACAGCAGGTCAGGCAGCATCCGAGGAGCAGGAAAATTGACATTTCAGGCAAAAGCCTTTCAGCAGGAATGAAGGGCTTTTGCCCAAAACGTCGATTTTCCTGCTCCTCGGATGCTGCCCTACCTGCTGTGCTTTTCCATCAACATTCTAATCTTGACTCTGATCTCCAGCGTCTGCGGTACTCACTTTCGCCTGCTATTAATGTATGTTAATTCCAGAAGCCTCATGTTTATGACTTTGTGAGAATCTGAGTTATGCTTACATGTTTTATATAAACTGTCATTTTTGTTTCCCACAGGGAGCTAATCCGATGTCTGAAATGGTACATGGATCGATCTGCAGAAGTTGTGAGGCAAGATCACATTCAAGAGGCAATGAGGGTACATAGCATAATGTCTGTGATAATCTGACAAAATATAGAATTGGAACAATAGATAATTATTAGTTGCTACTCCCACTTAACCATATCAAACCTCGGTTTTCATTCGCTCACCCTCTGTGGCATGATTTGTTAATCATGATGACCGCTAGAAATCACTAAAACTTATTTCTTTGAAAATTTGTTTGTCTTAAAAACCTACAGGTAACAGCTATTTACTGTTTGGTCCCTGTGCTGTATACAGAAGAACCTCGATTATCCGAATGAGATGGGCGGGCGCTATTTCGTTCGGATAATTGATTATTCAGTTAATTGACTTCCTGTGGAGTTTTCTGTGAAGTGTGCTCCCCATTCAGAAAACTAGGCAAAAGCACACTGCACATGAGACCCTGCTGCCTTTGTTGGGTAAGTCACCAAATAGTGCACACAACTTTTTGACAGATTCCACCTTTACTCTGTACAGGATAATTTTGGAGAGATTATCTGGGGAAGGGGGATTTAGGGTACACCCCTGTGTAGAACTCCAGGGAAGGTGTTGGGGTCAGTGGAGAGAGAGAGAGAGCAGGAGGTCAGTCATTTAGAGACTGTCCTCAGCAGTATTTCAGTGAGCCGAGTTCGTTTTTAATCATTGTACCTGTAAACAAAAGACACAATCAGGGTTGAAACAGCTCTTTGACATAATGTTTCTATCAGGACCTTGAAATCCCCTTCAGATAATCCGATATTTGGATAATTGATATTCGGATAATCTAAATTCCTCTTTAAACAGCAATATCCTAATCACCTCCCCAGTCCTGATCTCACAGCTAGTTGAAACATTTTCCTTTTATTTGGTCTGAATTTTGCTCTGCTTTTCACTATATGTTACTGTTTTAAAGGGGCACAACATTCATCAACTGTTTTATGACTTTGTATGAGGTTATACAGGACATTGGTGAGTCCTGTTCTGGCGTATTGTGTGCAGTTCTGGTCTCCATTATAGGAAGGATATTATTAAATTAGAGAGAGTTCAGATAGGATTTACCAGGATGTTGCCAACAACAAATAGTTTGAGTTATAAAAATAGGTTGGTCGGGGTGGAACCTTTTTCAATGGAGCACAGGAGGTTGAGGGGTGACCTTACAGAGGTTTATAAAATCATGAGGGGTATACATAAGGTGAATAGCAAAGGTTTTTTTTCCCCCAAGGTGGGAGATTTCAAAACTAGAGGTGAGAAATATTTTTAAGGTGAGAGGAGAAAGACTTAAAAAGGGCATGAGGGGCAATCTTTTTACACAGAGTGGTTAATGTGGAGTGAACTGGCAGAGGAATTGATGCATGCAGATATTGTTATCTTTAAAAGATATTTGAATAAATACATGAATAGGAAAGGTTTTGAGGGATATGGGTCAAACGGAGTCAGATGGGAATCGTTTAGTTTGGTAACAAGGTAGGTGTGAATTAGTTGAACCAAAGGGTCTGTTCCATGCTGTATGGCTCTATGTGGAGACATGGGAATGTCAGAACTTGTATAATCACAGTAATGTCCTGCCTGGTAGCTTGATAATGAACTTGATATATTCTTCGATCATCAATTTGTTCCAAGTTTCAAATCCCAACACTCTTTCAGCCACTCATCAGGTTTCTTATCCCAAATGGACTACTGAATTATAATTTTGTTTCTTGTTTCAAAATCCCTACCCTCCTCCCATCAGATTTTTAACCCCCTAATCCTGAATTATCACTTTTTTTTTGGTTCCTGCTGTGATTCTCAGGTCATCACTTTGACTCCTAGTATTTCAGTTGAAATGAAACTAATTTAGCAATGCATATTTGTGTTTTTGTACTTATTTTTATATGTAGTTTCCTGATAATCAACTGTAGAAGTTGTTTGACATACATTAAAAATCTAATCACCAATTTTCCCCACTTCAGTCTGTGTTAGTATGTGTTTCTGAAGGAGAAGTATCATTCTTTTACCTCTGTTGACAGGTCAGACCTGACTTGTGTAATCATGCTATATGAGTTTAGCATCAATATAAAGTGAAACCCAGAATTTGCTTCGCACCAATAATTAACTTATAAACACATCCTAGTCAATGTCGAAGACCAACTGGAAATGCACCCTGCCCACTTCAGATCCAGACTTGCTTACAGAACAGATGGTATTTACAGTTTTCACTGTAGTCAGTTTAATATTTCTGAAATACCAGTGCTAACAGTTGTGTTTTCTATTGTGCTGTAAATGCTAGAGATATAAAAGTGGTACTGTCTACTACAGTTTCTTCATTTAGAGTAATCTGAGAATATGCTGTTTTGTAATATAAACATATAAATGGCAGCATTTATCTTGAACTAGCATTCACACTGCAAGAATTTATTTGTAAAGTATAGATTTTCATTATAATGTCTTCCTGGCTGACTCCCCAACTCTTTCTAATAAGCCTCTGCTCTTCCAAAATGTTGTTTTAATAAGATATATGTCTACACAAGGGTTGAGCATTAATTGCAGTCAGGGCAGCAGTTGGACTGTTGCCTTCAGATTCACAGAAAGGAAATTCAGTTCAGGTTTGCACTATTAATTATATGCAGTGACCTCTATTGGCAAAGGTTCACTTGTGAATATTGGATGAGATTAAAGCACTATCTAAACTCACATTTGAAGAAAGGACTTTGAGTGTCAGCCATTACCTTGAGAAGATGGTAATAGGACAGAACTGTGAGATTTCTTTTTATTTGTTCCTTGTATGCACACAGCACTGGGTTTGGAATCAGTAGCTATACAAGCTAGCATGACATATCTTCAAATCTTCTCAAAGGCAATGGTGAATGTTTTCTGTTGAATGGAAATCAGGAATTTGTATGCCTGTTTTCTGTCAATTCAATTTTGCCACTTGCCATGGTGGAACTTGCAAGTTCTGAGTAGTTGATCAATAACCATGTAACCACAACCACCAGCTTTCAATATGACACAAGCCCTGTGGACCGCTGGAGCAGTTGCCCATTCAAAGCACATGCATATGAAGCCAGCTTTAAAACATTACCTGCAGTGGTAAGAATGTAAAGCCTATCAGAATAGCTGAGATAAGCTGGATGATTAACATTTCTTATTTTATAATTATCTGACAAATGTGTGTTTCTATTCTTCTCAGGCATTGGAATATTTGTTCAAGTTTATTGTGCAATCACGGATTTTGTATTCAAGAGCAACAGGTGGGATAGAAGAAGAACAGTTTCGTGCCAGTATTCAGGAACTCTTTCAGTCCATTCGCTTTGTCTTGAGTTTGGATAGCAGAAGTTCTGAGACTCTCATCTTCACGCAGGTTAGTTTAGCAACCATAGCATATTCTCAGAAAACCGACCCTGAACAGGAACAAGCCCACTGTTTGCATTTAGCAACATAGGTTTTAAACAGCATCAATGCAGAGTGCATTGACATAAAATACTGGATTTTCATCGCACAGGCTTCAGCTTCAATGATACCTAGACTTGATAGGATAGCTGTCTCTTTCATTTGTTGACTTTGAGATGAAGAGATCAGGCAATTTTAATACATTTCCTCTCACATATGGCTGAATTAGCCTTCAATTAGCAACCTCACTGAGTCTACAGGCTGAGTGTTGAAAGAAACTGTGTGGCCCTAATGGAACCCAAATTAAATGTCACTGTGCAGGTTATTGTGAAGCAAGTGCATCTTAGAATATTTAGTCCATATTCCTCTAAACACTTCCTATTTATGTACCCATTCAGATACTTTTTAAATGTTGTAATTGTACCCATCTCCACTATCTGCTCTAGCAGCTCATTCCATGCATTTCGCATCCTCTGCAGGGTAAAGTCGCCCCTCAGATTCCTTTTAAAACTTTCCCCTCTCACTTTAAACCTATGCTGTCTAGTTTTGGACTCCCCTATCCTGGGAAAAAGTCTTGATGGCTTCCGTCACTTTACTGGTGATCAAGAGTATATGGTGGGCCGGTAACTTAGCTATTAGGTTTGTCTGCATTTTGATTACAGGGTACCTTTCCACATTTCCGGATGAATACCATTATTGTAGCTGTTTGGGAACAGATCAGTTAGGGGCAAAGCAGATTTTTGAACACAAGTCTTCAGTACTGCTGTGGAATATTATCATGGCCCATACCCTATGCAGTGTTCAATGCCTTCACAATTTCTTGTTACCATGTGGAGTGAATCAAACTAGCCAAAGACTAGTGTTTGTAATGCTGAGAACCTCCAGGAGAAACTGAGATAGAGCATTGGCTCAACACTTTTAGTTGAAGACTGTTTCAATGCTTCAGCCTTATCTTTTGCACTGATGTGCTGAGCCCCTCCATCATTTAGGATGAGAATATTTGTGGAGCCTCCTCCTGAGCTGCCAACCATCATTCATGACTAGACATGGCAGGACTGCAGAGCTTAGATCTAATTCATTGGGTTTGGAATCACTTATCTCTGTTTGTCAGTTGTTGCTCATGAAGTTCACATGCAAGGTTCACCAGGTTGTCACCTCCTTTTAGGTGTGCCCGGTGCTGCTTCTGGCATGCTTTCCTGCACTTTTCATTGAACCAGGTTTATCATCTGGCTTAAAAGTAAAGTTAGAGTGGAGGCTTTGCCAAGCCATGAGGTTGCAGATTGTGTTTGAGTATAATTCTGCTGCTGACGATAACCCACAATGCTTCTTGGATGCCCTGTTTTGAGTTGCTAGATTTGTTTGAAATCCAGCTGTTGTGGCATGGTTTTGATGCCATACAACTCAATGGAGGGTATCCTTAATGTAAGACAGGACTGTGCAATCGTTGTTTGTATTGATACTTCAAAAGACAGGTGCATCTTCTGCAGGCAGATTGGTGAGGATGAGAATGAGGTAAAGTGTACTTTTTCCTCTTGTTGTTTCCCCCATCTAGCAGCCATGTCTTTTAGGGCTCAACTAGCTTAGTCAGGAGTGCTGCTACCAAGTAATGCTTGGTGATGGGCATTGAAGTTCCACACCCAATGTTATATTAGGTGACAGAAATAGAAACTTATGTTCTATGGTTATAGCATCTCGTACCTCAAAATGTATAAAACACAGCAAATCAGTAAAATAAAATGTCAATTTGATTCCAGTAATCAAAGATTAATAGCAATAAAGGCCTAGTGATATTATCACTAGACTGTTAATCCAGTGATGCAGGTAATGTTCTGGGGACCTGGGTTTGAATTGTGCCACGGCAGATGGTGGAATTCGAATTCACTATAGACAAAATCTGGAATTACAATGACCACAAATCTATTGTTGATCCATCTGGTTCACTAATATCCTTTGGGGAAGGAAACTGCCATCCTTACCTGATCTGCCCAAATGTGACTCCAGAGCCACAGCAATGTGGTTGATTCTTAGCTGTCCTCTGGATCATTAGGTACGGGTGATAAATGCTGGCCTAGCCAGCAATGCCCTCATCTCATGAATGAGTAAATAAAAAAACCTCTTGTATCTTTAGCCTGAACTGGAATAACTGTCATTCTAATTTAGTGGTAAGAGTTTAAGCTTTTTCAGTGCTTGTATGTTGAAACAATTTTGTTCTGGCCACATGCTAGTCAAATAAGTATTTCATGTTGTTAGTGTTTCTGTGAATGAATAATTGAAAGACATGAGTGTTTTACCATGTACCTTGCAATAATACTGTGCTGTTCATGATACTTACATTCTGGATGGCTGAATGATGCCATTTAGTCTGACAATGTTAGTAGTTCCATGGATTTTATTGAAAGATGAATTGAGCAGTTTTTCAATTCTGTTGTTTCTGCTGTAGGCCGCCCTTCTCAATTCCTTCCCAGCAATATTTGATGAGCTGCTGCAGATGTTTACTGTACAGGAAGTGGCAGAGTTTGTGAGGGGGACACTGGGCAGCATGCCCAGCACAGTGCACATTGGTCAATCTATGGATGTAGTTAAGCTGCAATCCATCGCACGAACAGTGGACAGTCGTCTCTTTTCATATTCAGGTAAGAGGAATATGCAGGCATGGTCCATATACGACCACCTTTCTTCATAAGATATACTTAGAGATGGCTATAAATAATAAGCTATGTAAAAATAAAACCAGTTGCTTTTAAAAAGTTTAAAAACGTTTATTTCTGGACTGGTGTATGTTTTCTGGCTATGGGAGGGATGTTTTCCCAGGTGATAAAGGGAGGGTTTGCCTGGAGAGTTGAAACTTCCTGAAATTTGGGTCAGGACCCCAATAACATCTCTCCCCTCTTCCTAGTTTCTACAGGGCAGAATTGAAGGCAAGAAGGGAAGCTTCTTGGTCTGCCAACTTAAATAAATTAAGCAACTCAACAAGATCACAAGAAGCAGAGCTTCTTTAGCAAAACTGAAAAGCTGGAAGTGCTTTGATCAGTTACACTAAAGAGCTTCAGCCATTCACAGGTGATTGCCAGTTTTTTGAATGGCATTTAATCTATTCAATTTCAGCTGCACGTCCCTGCCACCAGTCTTCAACACATTTTGTGCATCCTCTCCCGTACCTTACAACTCTAACGAGAGACGAGCAGAGGCAATGTCAACACATGGGATCCCGCAAACTGCTGTGTAAACTTGAGCTTCATAAGATATTGGTGCTCAGACATGTTAACAGAGCTAATCGTTTATTTACATTCTCTGTGTTGGAGCTCTTAACTCCTCACAATTAGACTCTGTATCTGCCCTAGAGGGGAACATGTGACTGGGAAGGCAACTTGTGTTGCTCCTGTTGATGTGAGGACTATGGTTGCTTGCATTAGAAATTCTTCCTTTTACAGAATGGATGGACCATCCTGTTCACCTTCCTTAACTGACTGTCAATTGGAGATTGGAAGCTAATATTGTGATTCAGTTAAAGAGCCACAACAAATTGTGCAAATTATTTAATTGTGTTTCCAAATCAAAAATACCTGTTGTTTCAGCAAAGATTGAGTCACAAGTTTTTGCCTGTAGAGTTAGTGTAATTCTGTAGCTATACAAATTATCTGATTTTGGACTGTACATTATACTTAGTTGTAGATGGTTAATGTTGGATTTTAGATGTTACATAACTATGCACATACTGGAGAAGTGCATTTTAAATATTCTAAATTTATTTTATTTATTTACTCTTAGTCCCTGCTATCCCCATTCCTCTGAAATAATCCTCAGTGCATTCATGTCATGAAAGTCTTAACCCACTTCGTAGAGCAAGTCACTAGAGATCTCAAGATGTAAATCTGGGGAGGTTCACTCCCAACTGTTTGATTCCACTATTGTCTGCACTGGTACTTTGGCAGCTGTGATGAAGATGTTACATGTAATGCACAGCAAAAGAGTTCTATGGTACTAGGAGGTGGAACTCAACTGCTACAGTCACTTCCCTCCACCAAGTTCTTGGCAGGCCCCTTGTCCTCAATCCCAAACAAACCACCACATCCTGTTCAGAAACTGCATTACAAAGATGTGTAGACCTGACTCACTGAAAATTAATACTCAGTTCTTTGACCTGGTTGACCTCCTTGGTGTTTGTTTCTGCTTTCAACAATATATTATTCCTGTACCTGGCAGATATCTCCAGTGTTTTATGGCTCCCACACCACTGCTTCCCTGTAGCCTGCAGCCCATCAGTGCAGATTCTGTGCAGCCTACAGCAGGGTCAGTACACTGATCGGTAAATAGGCAGAAGTTCAGCTTTTCCTCAATTCCAGTGGTGCTGTCTAAGTTTCAGACCCACAACTCCTCAGCCTATAGATATCCTCTGTTTGTTATGGATGTGTACCTATTTCAATTATCACCTTTTTGTTTTGCAAGATGACACCTGTTTTCAGTTGGGAATGTGTTTCAACAGCTGTATGTGTTCATATTGAAGGATATACTATAGAGATGTGGCTCAGAATACAATTTCTTCTATTCATAGACTCCCGTCGGATCCTTCTACCTGTTGTTCTCCATCACATTCATTTGCATCTGCGGCAGCAGAAGGAGCTGCTCATCTGCTCTGGAATCCTCAGCAGCATCTTTTCTATCATGAAGTCAAGCTCTCTGGTATGTCTCAGTCCTACATAATGGAATGCCAGCAATAGTGTATTTTCATAGAGAATCTCCTGCTAGCTCAAGTCAGGCTAGTTCTCAGTGATTCCTCATTTATTCTATTTAGTTTTCTTGTGTAATATCTCCACTGTCTTTCTCAGCAACTCATCAAAGCATGTCTTTTATTGGTTTTATACAGAGCCTTTGATTCATTTTTTAAATTTAATGTGTGTTTATTTCAGAGGTTAAGAAGAAAACTGTAAATACTAGAAGTCTGAAATTAAAAACTGAACATTTTTGTAAATACATCACAGGTCAGTCAGCCAGTCACAGAACAGTACCTTGAGGCATCATTCAGGCCATAGACATATTTGTTTCTATTGTTTTCCTTCTGCATCTGTAACCTCTTTGAGCAATTTCCAAAACATTTCTCCATGATAGCATTGATTTGATAATACAGTCTGTTCTGCTATATGTGTTTCTTCAACACAAATTGGCTATAATGCAACTGAAGAATTGAGACCATCTTTTGTAGAATATGAGCTTCCCTTACCTGTATTGGCTATAATGCGATTCCCATAGTATAAATGGCAGGGCTATTGCACGATTTTGTTATCATGTATGAGAATGGAACTGTTGCGTTATATCAGAACCAACTGTATTTTACATCAAATGACCTAAACTCTCAAAAAGTGTGACTAAAAATTATAAAGGTTTTTAATTTAACTTTTTCAGCTGTGGAGGAAACCACTTTACTGTTTGTATTGCTTGTTCTGTGTTCAAGACCTGAGCAATTAACCTCACTTTAGCATGATAGTCCCATCTGCAAGGACTTTTTCAGTACAAATCCACCTGTGTCAATGTAGGTTAACCATTATCTGGTACTGTAGAATATATTCTAAACTCTCTTCTGTCATCTAACTCCTTTTTTGCCTTTCCTATAAGTTTGTAGTTTATTGTCAGTCATCAAACGTCATGATCTTGAGAGCTTCTGTTTTCAGGTCTTCAGTTTATGGTTAGTTTCTGATGTGACTCACTTTCAGACTCAACAACTGTACTTGCTCTGTGTTTTGTTACTTGCCACTCCTTCATGCATTTTCCAATCCATGGACCTAATCTCTTGGTCATCATCTTGAACAGTCAATTAATATTTAACTAAGCAGTAACTTGTACAATATGCCCCACAAAGTTTGCATACCTCCCCTAATGGGCATGTCATTCAAGTCGACTCTAGCTGTTGTCATATCATCATAAAGAGCAATGACTAGAAACAAAAGGAATTGCCAAGCAACACTGATTTTTCATTCTTGAAAACACTTTTGCTGTAATAGTTAAACCTAAAATCAACATAAAGTTAATCATACAATTGTTATGATCCAATCTGATCCTTACTGGACAAGTCAAGCTTCCAGACTGAAATCCAGACTGGATCTTCTTTGTTTAGTTTACTGAGATGGCCTTTCACTGAAACATAAGTAATTTAGTTTTAACAATAAAACAGAAGCTTATTCCACAAAAAAAGATAAAGCAGAATAAACCAAGTTATTTACATATAACACAACTTAAAAGATGTTGAAGCACACAGTAAAAATGCATTCCTCGTAATCCCAACATCATTATTTTACAGTACTCAAGTGTCAAAGTTTGCTTCTTTTTTCATCTATCAGTTGAACTTAACTACTTCTTCCAGTTCCCAGTCCTGGGTGTTTAATCCTCTTTCTTAATTAGTCACATTTAGCCTTTCTTAACCTTGTAAAACCCTTTCAGGGTTCTAATCAATACTTAGGGTCTGAAACTTTTAAACTAAAACCCTTACACTGAAGTAACCTATTTTCTAAGTTTAAACTATCTTCTTTCTTTAAGAGAAACAGTTTCATGAACCTAACCTGCACCAGAACATCTGTGAACTGAAAAACAAAAGCTTTCCAAAGTATGGATTTTTTCTAAGGAAAGGTTTCCTGATCCTTCTAAACAGGAAATAAGCTAATGCTCCTCAATGTTTACTATGTTTGCTTTTAAAACTCTCCCAAATACAAACATACTCTCAATATCACCCTGGGGACTCCCCTTCACTGGTTTTAAAAAAGTCAGGATTTTAAAAATATTGACAAGTTAATCGTTAAAACCCTTTATACATATAAACCAAGTCCAAATGCCAGCAGGTCAAAATCAAAGCTCAAAATTAAATGATATTCAAATATATATAAATTACACAATCTACACCACACAGTGAAGGACAAATTAAATTTCACTCAAATAAATGAATTTCACTGTCAATAGCTTATGTAACAAATATTTCACAGTACAATTATAAGCACTCGGGTACTTCCCAAATAACTGTGGCCCTATATGCAATCTTGAAATACATCCAACTCAGCATACATTATATAGGGTTTTTCACTTTCTTACTTAACGGATTTTACCTTTGAGCTGCTTTCACTGGCAGCTCTACTCTATCCAAGGGCCTTGAATACAATTAACACCAATAGTACAGTTTTAGAAATCTTGATTGGCTAAGTTTTGGGCAGTCTTGATGACACAGATCCCTCAGGGAATCTGTTATCCAACCTCCTTAATAAATATTGTTAAACAATCTCTGGCAGAAATGGAACAGTGACAATAAAATTGCCCCACTCAAGATCTGTGCTCTAAAACCATCTATTTGCTGTAATTGACCTTTCTGATTAGCAAATCCCTGTCTCCATGGCAATGTTAAATCACAGTCTAGTTTATGGCATTGTCTCTTACCGGAATCCTGTGTCCTTAGTAACATTAAGCTAGGATAATTTGTTAGATGTCAAATTACCTCATAGACAAGAATTCATCTTTCCAATATTAGCTTGGTTTCTCATCGGCTTTAAAGAGATATCTTCAAAAGCTTCTTTCCAAGTACTGAGTTCATCACACTGTGAATGTGATAGCTTTGTCCCACGTGTCATGCTCCTTCATATTACCATTTTCCACACATTGATCACACATTGATATACTGTGCTCTGTTCCTCAGGACCCTAATCTCAAAGCACATGTGCACTTAAAGTACAAGGTACCTTGTTGACATTGATCAATTGTTCAGAGTGTGAAATTTTGTAATTAATTCTGATTAAATGGTGAGGAATGAACCTTTTCTAACTTGAAGATCATGTTATTAAGAGATGTCATCCCGAGACCTTTTGATTCCTTATGACCCTCGCTTAGAGTACAACAAATCTTCTGAATTATATTTTCCTCACAGATGATCTTTTTCATTAAATCCCTACAGCAGGCCATATGGCTCATTGAATCCACTCACCCCCTACCCCTGTAACCCTGCATTCCCCATGGTTAACCCACCTAACCTGCACACAGTGGTCAATTTAGCATGGCCAGTTGACCTAACCTGCATATTTTTGGACTGTGGGAGGAAACCGGAGCACCTGGCGGAAACCCAAGCAGACACGGGAAGAAAACTTCACATATGCATTCACCCAAGGCTGGAATCAAACCCAGGTCTCTGGACCTGTGAGACAGCAGTACTAAGCACTGAGCCACTGTGACACCTCAGTATTCTCTGAATTTTCTTCAAGACTGCAGTCTTGTCTCATGCATATATAGCTTTTAAATGTTATATAATTTATTTCATCAAATCTGTTGCTGAAATTACTTTTAGTTGCAGCATTCATGACCATAACCATATATTCATATGTCTTTGCACATGTTATTCGCAAAATTTCTTCCTTTATAAGGTAAAAATAACAAGTATCCCAAGTTCAGCTCCTATCCATTTATCTATGTTTTTGTCCGTAATAACCCTTTTACATTTGCAATGCATTATTTTAGAAATACAATATTTAGCTGCTAGCTTTATAAAATGTAGGATGAATGTAAGTTCTGGCTTTGTCCCATTACTTTTGATATATGACAATTCGCTTGCTAAAATATCTGCCAGTGGAAGTCTTACAATAAGCACCTCTCAACACAGGATTTCCTATTACCCACTGATCTCTTCTGTAAGTCTTGTGTCCAGAAACGGCTGCTGGATGGGATTTTTAATATTTGATATAAACTTTCAGATTTTTTTTTCATTTTTATATTATAGATAAGTCAGATGACCTGTATCATTATGAAAAAGATGGTACGTTTTTAAGGATCTTCTTAAAGGAGAAGTGTACAGTGCAGAGCAAAAAAAGGGTTAAAGAAAAAAGTCTACAGCTTAGGCCCAAGGCAGTTGAAAATATAATAATCACTGATGGAGTAATTAAAATTGGGACTGTTCAAAAGGTCTGAAAACCTTAAAGAATTGAGGCATTAACAGAGACAGGAAAAGGAAAGATCCGAAAGCAAGAATAAGAATGTTTAAATTATTTAAGATCGTTAAAGTCATTTAAAATTAAAATCATTAAAAGTAATTAGGTTGCCTTGACTGAACCACTGTGTCAGTGCACAGAGGGATGACAGGTGGATAGGAGTTGGTGAAAGTTAAGACATAAACCACATAGTTTTGAATGACCTCAAGTTGTTTGATTGGAAAATGTAGGAGCTCAGCCAGAGATGCAATGGAATAATCAAGTCGAGACATAACAAGGTGGAAATGAAAATTTCATTAAAGGTAAGCTGAGGCAGGTGTGGTCAGGTGAGCTTAGACAGGTGGGAGAAAAATGATTTTGGTGATGATGTGAATATGTGGTCAAATGCTTATCTCTGGGTTAGTGAGACCAAGGTTGGAAACAGCCTGGTTAAGTTTCAGACAGTTGTCAAGTAGAAGGATAGAATTGATAGCTAGGGAAAGGAGTTTGGAATAGTGACCTAAACAATGGTATACTCTTCAGAAAATTTAATTGAAGGACATTTCTGCTTATCCAGGACTATATGTCAGACGAGCAGTTTCATGACTCAGCAACGGTGGCAATCTCAGGAGAGGTGGTAGTGAGGTAAAGTCAACTGCATGCATGTGACAAGCTAACATTTGTGGTTTTGGATACTGCCAAGTGACAGCATACGGACAAAACATTGGGAGCCGAGGATAGATCCATGTGGAACACCAGATGTAACCTGTATGGAAGCAAAAAGAGAAAAAATGCTTTGTATTTAGCACTGTGGCTATAATTAGTGAAACCAAGCGCACAGAAGTTCTCATCCTGATATTGGAGGAAGCTGGTGCAAAGAGTTTTGTCAAAGGCTCCAGACAGGTCAGGAAGGATGGGAAGATTAGTTTACCTTTGTCAAAGTCAAATAGGATGTTAATTGTAACTTTGAGAAGAACTGTTTCAGGATTGTAGCATGGGGCAGATGCTGGATTGGAGAAACTCAAACATGGAATTCCAGGATGTATGTGAACAAACTTAAGAGGTGACAGCATGTTCAAGATTTTTGAAGAGGAATGAGAGCTTGGCAAAAAGGTGAAGTTTGCAAGCACTGTGATATCAAGGATAGGTTTTTAAGGAAAGGATTGATGATGGTAATGGCAAGGATGACGATACCTGAATATAGAAACTTTTGACAGTAAAGGTTAAATTGAAAAGCAGGAGTAGAAGTTGGGTAACAAGCAATCTTTTGGGAACAGAATTCAAGGACCATGAGGTGGGTCTCTTAGCCAAGATGGATGCAGAAGAATTCATGAGAGAAAATAAACAAAAATGAGAGTTCATGGCTGAGGCAGGGTAGTAGGTCTTTAGAGAAATTTTGGACCAGTGGGATTATGTAAGAAAGAGACATTTGATTGTCTTAACCCCAGTGAAAAATACGTACATGAGCTGCTCCCATTTATTGTTGGACATAAGGAGGCCAGAGGAAAGAAGTTTAAGAAGATGGTTTTCAGTAGCATAGCCAGGGGTTTAGACAATAGATGCAGGAGTAGGCCATTCAGCCCTTCGAGCCTGCACCGCCATTCAATATGATCATGGCTGATCATTCCTAATCAGTATCCTCTTCCTCCCTCATCTCCATAACCCTTGATTCCACTATCTTTGAGAGCTCTATCCAACTCTTTCTTAAATGAATCCAGAGAGTGGGCCTCCACTGCCCTCTGGGGCAGAGCAGAGGGCTCTGCACTATTGCACTATGACATAATCCTGAAGTCGTAAGCAATTTTGGCACGTCAACAGGAGCATTATATAGTTCAGTCAGATTTGTACTGAATGGTCAAACTAATTATATTACACGTGCTTTTATTCACTTAGATGTTTGGGAATATGGATGCCGACTATATCGGGGGAAGGCATTTAGTAGTGGTAATGGGAAGGCTGAAAGGGAATATTTCTTTTGAGGGACAATGCACCAAACATTAGCGAGAGAATGAAATTGAGTATATCAGCAGATGCTAAATTATTGTGGCAAACAAAGGTTAGCTGGTTGGGATTTTGAAGGTGTAGTTGGAAGTGCATTGGGATAATTTTTGTTTTCATAAATGCATACAGAAGGTGGTAGGGTTGCGACTTGGAAGGGAACATGGGTAGGGATTGACAGTAGAAAGTTATTAGAAATTGACTTATCTGTGATTGATACGATGAAACAAGTGAGACTTAAGTGGATGACTGTGAATATGGGTTGGTGGAATTTAAATAGATGTTGACATTTAAAGTGGATAAGAAGGCAGATAATTCAGAGAGGAGAGAAAGAATACAGTGAGTTGAGGTAGTAGTTGAAATGTCCCCGAAAAATAAGTGATTTGATAGAAACTGAACAAAGAAAGCAGTTTCAAAATATGATCGTGAATGAGCAAATTTTATCAAACATGGGAGGGGAGTAAAAAAATTAAGATTTTGGTTGAGAAATAGAACAAGATGATCTGGTCAAAGAAGGAGAACGTGCCAGAGAATTAGGCAATCACCCGAGGTGTGATCTGGTGATAAAAGTTGAACCACCAACTCTGGTAGTCTCAGTGGGACAAGTTTTAGAAGATCTAAGCAAAGAGACTTAAGGGTTAAGATATCATCACCCTTGCCAGGTTTCTGTAATGGTAACGATTTCAATTCAGAAATCTCATTCAGGGTTAGATGTGTACAAGGGTTTGAGAGCTGTTCTACTGTTTGAGTCCACAATTTCAGCAAGGAAATGAATGAATTGGACAGGAATGAGATGACAGTAGGAGGCACATTAGATAATGAGAGACATCACAGGTTTTTTGGAGTGTAGTGTGTGGATGGATGCAGTATTTTCTTGACAGGATAACTTGCAAATCAGTTGACTTTCAATAATAAATACCTTGTCATACTCCATGTTTTTCATTTATGCCTTTTTTCATAGAAAAGTAACTCTACAGGATAATTATCTCACCAGAGGCAATAGAATTTCTTTTCAAATTGATTTTGTTTTACTTTTACTTGGAATTATAACTATGTTTAGTATGCTCAAACTGGTCATCATGAAACTTAAGGTTTATATCCCTTAATCCTTCATCAATTCTTAGTACTTAATGAACTAAATTGATATTTTACCCAATCTGTTCAATGTAGGTTTGGACTGCAAATATTATCTAATACCGCACAGTTAAAGCAATCTGTGCTTTAGCATATTCATAATAGGACTAAACCTTCTTGTGACTGGTATGATTTGTTCAAATTCATCATTATTTTCATCCTTTTGTTCAGAATTTTCTTCAAAGTGTGTCGTTTTGAGAATCCTGCTTCTTTATTTTGAACAGTTAATCACATGCTTCAAATCATACCTGAAGCAACTACTGGATGTTTCTACAGTATTCCAACAACAATTCAGGACAAACAGCCCACTTTTGTAGAATTATAGATTTTAATAGAATCCCGACAGTGTGTAAACAGGCCATTTGGCCCAACACGCCCACACTGATCCTCCGAAGAGCATCCCACCCAGACCTATTCCCCTCCTTATTACTCTGCATTTCCCATGACTAATGCAATTAACCTACACATCCCTGAACACTATGGGCAATTTAGCATGGCCAGTTCAGCTAACCTGCACATCTTTGGACTGTGGGAGGAAACTGGAGCACTCGGAGGAAACCCACGCAAAACTTGAGCAGAACTCCTGGCCACTAAATTTAATATTCATTCTTTAAGACATCTGAACTATGGCTGCAGTGTATGTTGTCTACATATTGCATCACAGCATCATGCAAGCTTGCTTTGATAGTATATCACAGCCATTTGACACCTGCCACTAGGAAGGACAGGGTCGCAGACCATTCTGATTTAGATATATTTTGAAACTTCATCACTGATAGGCTAAAATCTGGAAATTCTCTACTTAATGTAATCTGGATTTGAGCAATTCAAGGACACCCTTCCTTGCTTCCCCACCATCACAACCACCACTGTCAGATTCATAATCAATGCAACCTTATGAGAGTTAACCACATCCTACGAACAAATTTTGTAATTACATTGACTGCTAACAGGATCTGCTGTATCATTAGGTGCTAAATACCATTACACGGTCCAAGCTAAACCACTTATTTACAATTAAACAAGAACCTTGGAAGCAAAAGAGAACATAAACAAAACTGTTAGGCTATTCAAGCTAGTAATAGTTCATGAGTGGTTGAACTATCCTTTTAAGATTGCAGCTTTTTGTTTTCGTTTTTTGCAGGGTTTTTTTGGAATACTCATATAAGCTGCCTTATATGCCTTGATAAACACAATGTAGTCTCAAAGGTTTTCCTCTGAGATGAGTCAGCGAACATAGAATTTATGAGTTTTAACTTCCCACAGAGCTCATTATGGCCTTGTCAGGACTGGAAGATTAGTGGTCAGACCCAAAATGTTTATCTGTCTGACCTGCTTGAGGTGGTTCTCTTTCCATGTAGAAATCAGCCAAACAGAATGATGGACAATAACATAACCATACACAAAAGCTGTATTTCCTTTCCTTGGTTTCAAGTACGTATATTAACACAAAAATAGACAATAAAGTAAAGAAGCAGAATTAGGTAATTCAGCCCATTGAATCTGCTCCGCTATTCAATCATAAATGATATGTTTCTCAACCCCATTCTCCTGCCTTTTCCGAGTAACCCTTTATCCCCTTACTAGTCAAGAACAGATCTATCTCTGCCTTAAATACACTTGATGACTTGGCCACCACAGCCCACTGCAGAACTCTTTGTCTTCCACAGAGTCATCACCCTCTAGCAGAAGAAATTCCTCCTCTTTTCAGCTCTAAAGAATTGTCCCTTCAACCCGAGGCTGTGCCCCTGGGTCCTTACTTGTGGAAGCATCTTCTCCACCGCCATGTTATCTAAGCCTCTAAGTATTCTGTAAGTTTTGATCAGATCACCCTCATCCTTCTAAACGCTATCAAGTACATACCCGGAGTCCTCATATGATAAGCCCTTCATCCCCAGGATCATTCTTGTAAACCTCTTCTGGACACTCTCCAATGCCAGCATGTCTTTCCCAATATTCCAAATGCAGTTTGACCAGCATCTTAAACAGCCTTAGCAGTACATCTCTGCTCTTGTTTTCTAGCCCTCTTGAAATGTATACCAAGATTGCATTTGTCTTCCTAGCCGCTAACTATACCTACATTAAGAGTATCTTGAAATAGGACTCCCATTTGCGCTTCAGATTTCCAAAGCATTTCCCCATTTGGAAAATAGTCTACACCTCTATTCTTCCTACCAAAATGTATAACCTCTCACTTTCCCACATTGTGTTCCATCTGCCACTTCTTTGCCCATTCATCTACCATGTCCAAGTCCTTCTTGAGCCACCCTGCTTCCTCATCACTACCTGTCCCTCCAACTATCTCTGTGTCATCTGAAAACGTCCACTGACTCTCATTTGACCTGCCCTTGATGAAGCCATGCTGACTCTACCTATTTTACCATGTTATTCCAAGTACTCCACAATCTCATCCTTAATAATGGACTCTCAAATCTTACCAATGACCGAGGTCAGGCTAACTGGCATCTAGTTTCCTGTCTCCTGCCTTCCTCCCTCTTAAACAGGACTTCTGCCTCATCCTCCCCTTAGAACATTTCTTCTTCCTTGGGATGAATTATTTGCTGTGCCTCCTAAATTACACACAGAAACTCCTGCCATTGCTGCTGCACCATTTTCCTTTCCAGTCAACTTTGGCCAGCTCCTCCCTCATGCCTTTGTAGTTACCTTAATTCAATTGTAATACTGTTACATTGGATTGAGTCTTCTCCCTATCAAGCTATAGGGTGAATTCTATTATATTATGGTCACTGCCCCCTCAAGGTTCCTTCATCTTCAGCTCCCTAATCAAATCTGCCTCATTACACATCACTAAATCCAGAATTGCCTGTTCCCTGGTGGGGTGTACCATAAACTGCTCCTACAAAACCATCTCCTAGACATTCTCTGTACGAGTACGAATGCGTATGAGTCTGCTCAGCATGCATCACAAATTTGTTCCCAGTTTTAGTCATGATGATTCCAATCAAATGGAATGTTTTATTTCCTAAACTGTGATCAATATCCCTACATAAATTGCAGAGATTATTTGCTTCTGGTTTACCATTAACAAAGAAACAGTCGTCTTTTTAAACCTTAACTATTTAATCTCCTCATGAGCAACAGCAGTTAGCACTTACACATCATTTTTATAGCAGCAAAACATCCTGTGACAGTTCACAGGAGCATTATCAAAAATAATTAATTAAAAAAGAAAGAGTTTTTCACTATGTTGAAATTTGCTCTTAATAGACCATGAGTGTTACGGTACTAGGTAACTTGCTAAGAATCATTATTTCACAAATCTTATACATGTGCTTTTAATGTATTAACTGTCATTGTGCTGTGATCCAGGAGTGCTCAGTGTCAGAAGAGGTGGAGATGATGGTTGAGAGCCTTCTTGATGTCCTACTACAGACTCTGCTTGCTATCATGAATAAGTCCCAGATGGCGGAGGCGGTAAGAGGACAGCGTTGCCCACAGTGCACGGCAGAGATAACTGTTAGTAACTAACAATCCTTTTTAATAGTTCTCACCCATGCATGAATTTCTCCCTCCCGCCTCCCAAACTCACACCCCACAAGCCTTTCTGTCTGCAAGATTGTGTATAAATTCAAAATCTCATGTTCGCACTTCATCTAGACTCCATATTTAGATATATTTAGATTGACTGCATTCTGATCCTTAAAGTTGCATTGTTATCTGACAGGATCCAAGGAATTAAGACATGATTTTTGTCATCAGGCAAGCATGATTTCTATTATGCAATGTAGTTGGATGATAATGGGAAATAATTTTGTTTCAACCTGATATCCTTTCAATTATTTTTACTGGAATATTTTACCAAATATATTAAAAAGCTGGTCATTTTGTAAATCTGTGATCCTTTGGTGTTCATATAGAATTAGTGAGGACTTATTGGGCAATTTGATGACAATGCCTCTTTAAGCGATAAATCATCTGGTGAACTATAACCATTGCGTGCACATTTCTGTGACATTTAGCAGACTTCCTAAAAAAAATTAATTTATTGTTGCTGTATTTGAATAAAAGTTTGACATTGATTTCATGATTGACTTTTAGTTAGTCACAGACCTAAATGTGTTAAATGACAGCTGAACAATTTATAAATAGTATAAGCAAAATTTGCAGGTTGGCTGCTTTTATAAAGTTCACAAAGATAAGTATAGATGCAGGAAACCACTCAACCCAATTAGCTCATCCTTCCATATAAATCTACCATCCTCTTATTTTTCCCCTTCTTAGCCCAGGGCATCTGAAACCAATTACAACACTGTGACTGCTGCCTTGGTAACAGTCAGTTCAGTAGAAACCTCAGATTGAATTTTGGACCCAGTTCAGTATGGCTTTGTGCTCAACTGTACCAATGGGGAAACAAAAATAATAGATATTAATAAACATCAAAATAAATTAAATGAAATAAATGAAAGTCTGTTTGTTGTCTTTTGACAGACTATTGGGAATTGTAACGTTTCCTGCAACTATAAGCCTCCTATTTTTCACTTCAAATAAGAACATGTTCCTTTCTCATTACACATCTCCCAGACCATGGAGACTTAGATTGGAGGACTGTGGATTAGAGAACACTAACTCTCCACACCTCAAATGTCAGTTGAGCTGGAGCCCTTATGACGTACTAAATACATTTTATTTATGTAGTTTATCAAAGATGCGTCATGCAGTTCCATAATAAATCCATAAAACTCTGTGTGCATCATTGTCCTGCTACAACCATTTCAACCCTTTTAACTGGGTGTGCCATATGCTGTGTTGTGACCTGAGACACTGATGATTGTACTTTGCTCTGGTTCCCTAGGGGGAGTATGTCACCTGTCTACTATCCCTACTTCGGCAAATGGCAGATAACCACTATCAACAATTGCTTGATAATTTCCAGAGCAAGGAGGAGCTCAAGGTAAAATAATTTGACTGTCAGCCTTCTGTGAGTAGCTTAAGTGACAATATGGGTATTAGAAAAAGCAAGATCACCTCAGCGTTCTCCAGCCCCTGGGAATCAGCTCTGATCATCATTTTGCACATTCAAACCATGATGCTGGTTTCTCCTTTTAACTTTGTTCCCATTGTGTGTCTTTCTTTGGAATAATATAATCCCTATGGATATCAAGCACAGGGAGCAAGTTTGTTACATTTAACCTTAAGCTTATAACAGATTTATACAGTCACATATTTTTATTAATTCAAGAGTACCAGGCCATTTCTAATAGATAGTGCAAATATTAAGAGAACCATGTATCCATCTGTCATATCAGCTAGCTATAAGAAATAAATTGAATAGTTTGAACCCAATTCCAAGAGTGGGCATATATCCGCAACAAAACCAATGGCTAGGATAATTAAAAAATTGTAAATTTCACTCAAAAAGATCATCAATGGCTTTATGGCAATGGGGCGGGGGATGTGGTGATTGTAGTTCAACCCTAAATTTTGAATTGAGAATAGTTGTTGGGAAATTTACTCTGTATCTGGCTAAGGGTATAATCAGGTGTGAAGGGTTCAAGTGGTTCCCCTCTTTTCCTACTCATCTCAGATTTTTTGAAAAGCATGTATTTGCTGGTTCCATACGATCTAACTGTTTACACACTGCAATCACAAAGAACCAAGCAGATGGGCTTTATTGAGCTTAACAAAAGAAGAAGTTAGATTTATTGTACTTGATCTTATTTAAATTCAGAAAAAAATACTCCAAATTGCTTACACATACACAAACCATTTACAAAATGAGAAAGGATAGAATAATTCAACGAGAGTCCAAAGAAATAAAAGGGACACAACAGAAATTGCAGGCAAAACTGGAAATAACAAGATGTGCAGTTTCTGGACTTTGATAATAGTTAAGAAGCATGTGGATGGATAGATGAATAGGAAGGGTTTGGAGGGATATGGGCTGGGTGCTGGCAGATGAGAATAGACTGGGTTGGGATATCTGGTCGGCATGGACGGGTTGGACCGAAGGATCTGTTTCCATGCTGTACATCTCTATGACTCTATGATAACTTATGTGGCTTCAGACTGATTTTTGTGGTTCTGCTGTTTCCTTGTTGGGTGCATTTTAATGATGCAGCTGGCTGATATGGCTATTCTTCTAGAGACAGCATTGCAGTCTCTGTCAGCAGCAGATGCATCTCTGAATGGTCATCACTTGCAACAGGGTTCTAAAATTTATAAGGTAGGTTGAAGACAGGAGAACGATGCAGGAGCCCCAGTTGGGTCTTCTCTCATCAGCATCTCAGCTGTTTGTCCTCTTAACTGCAGAAAAAGCAGAATGCGCACAGAATGGTCTTGTCTCTGGATCATTACATAGGGATTCAAACACGGTTATTATTCCTGTAATATAATCAGTTCATTTCTGGGGACCACCTACTCAGCCAGGATGCAATTGCTCAAGCAAACAGGTTATGGCATACAACTATTGTAGCTTGACTGGAAACCCTATCTCCTGCAGTATCCCACGGTCCAAGCAATAGGTTAACAAGTTCATCTCCACCAGTTGAGTACCTTAGGTGATGCCTTGATTACTTGCTAAAGGGAACAGGACATGAAGCTCAATAAATTCCTGTGGTAACATCCTTGGCAGTTTTTTTGAGATATGGTGCCTTTGCCTCATTGAATTAGACTGTGGAAGTAGGGTTATGCAAATTGGATAACTATCATTGGCTCTGAGCTCAAGTTATATTTTAAGCTTTATTTTTGAAAAAAGTTAATTTCAGGTTTCTATCTATAGAATAAAAATTATTATTTGATATTTGTTTTAATGACACCAATAATATGCATAACTGTCAAAATGCAAAAGCAAAAACAGTTCCATTAAATTGTTCCATTCTTTAGAAATGACATCTCCCCTCTGACTCCACCTCAAGAAAGTCAAAGATCTTAGCGAGTTTTGAGAAGATTTGTAACTCAGGTTGAGGTTCTGGATGTAGGTTTGCTCGCTGAGCAAAGTTAAAGTCAAAGATCCTTTAAGGACATTTCTCCACATACCAAATATCGGCCTCAGTTTCATACCGAGACCTTTGAGATGATGTTTCTTATTAACTGTAGTGAGGAAGGGCTACAAGAAATTAAATACAGGATACATCCTCGGCAAAAAAGAGGCAGATTACTAATATACCTTTCATGTGGTACTTAGAGCTAACAACTGATCATAGTAACACCCCAAGTTTAGACAAAGGATGAATATTAATTAACAAATTCTGTCATATAATCAACCAATATTATCTTTTCTGAGAATATCTATGTTCTTCAAATTTTAATGGTCTTATACGGCATCACTGATTTCACAGTTGATGATGCTTGACATTCACAACTATAAAACTTAGGAGCAGGAACAAGCTATGCAATCCCTTGACCTTGCTCCATCATTGTGACTGTGGTCTGAACTCTATTTTCCTACCTATCCTATATCCCTGAACTCTAATGTTCGTCATGACTCTATCAACTTCTGCTTATAATATACTCAATGACTCTGCCTATAATATATTCAATGACTCTGCCATCAGTGGTCTCCAAGGAAGAGAATTCCACAGATTCATGATTCTAACAGAAAATGAGTTCTTAGCATTTCCATCTTAAGTTAGAAATTCCTATTTTTATCTCGCACAAGGGGAAATATCCTTTTTCCATCCACCGTGCCAAGTCCCCTCAGGATCTTATAAGCTTCAATAAGATAACTGGGCATGCTTCTAGATTCCAATGAGGAAGACAGACAGCAGGCAACTACAGGTAAGGCTAACATCTTACCTGTAGGGTACATGCTAAAATCTATAATTAAGCATGCTATTGGATGGCACTTAGAATATCTCAATGCAATTAGGCAAAGTCAGCATGGTATTGTGAAAGGGAAATTGTGTTTGACAGATTTATTAGAGTTCTTCGAGGAAGTAGGATGTAATGTGGATAAAGGGGAACCTGTAGATGTGGTGCTTTCGGAAAGGTACCATACCAAAGGTTCTTGCAAAGATATGTGGTCTAGGGGAAAACTTCTTAAGATGTAGAAAGGACTGTCTAACTAACAGGAAATAAGAAGTAAGTATTTTCACATTGGTGAGATTTTCACTTGATCTCTTTCTCTCTGCCTATTCCTGCCTTGTGCAACAGTGTGCTGTCTGTACTCCCCAGAGGAATTATCACTCTCACCATTTTTAAACTCAGAAAATTGTTCTTGAGTGAGATGCATCCCAGGGCTTTCCTGACTTTCACCTTTCTTCTGATGGTCACCCATTTCCTCTCTTGACTGCATTGCTTTAAGTGCTGAAAATGTGTTGCTGGAAAAGCACAGCAGGTCAGGCAGCATCCAAGGAACAGGAGAATCGACGTTTCGGGCATAAGCCCTTCTTCAGGAATCTTGCATTGCTTTAAGTTGCAAGGTGACCACAACTAAATACACACTATCCACACAACACTGAGCCTTTTCGATGCACTGATGTACGTCCAGCCAACGTTCATGCTCCAGAATCCAGTGTTCAAGCTGAACAAGTCCTGCAGATGTGGTTTGTCAGACTGCCAGGTATATCTAAGATTTCCCAGTACTGCAGGCCTTGCGATACATGGGACTGAGCTCCCCTGCCATGTCCTTAGTTAAAAGAAAAATCCTTACTCTAAATTTAAAGTAGAAAATTAATAAAGTTTTCTTTTGAAAGGAAGAAGCTGGAACTTTTGCATTTCTCTTGTGCAGCTTTAAAGTAGACAAAAATAACTTATTCACTAACTACCAATTAGCTCATTGCTTCACCCTGATTTCACGTCATCAGTCTTTCTAAATTCTGGCAAGGTTCCTTTTTTGTTTAGCTGGTACTCCAACTGAGCTCAATCTGGGTCTTGCCCCTCTAGCTTTTATCAGGAACTATGCTGTTATTGTTCACCTCCAGGTTCATCTACAGAAAAGGCTTCACTCTATCAACGATCTATGATCCAGATGTTTTCAGTGTGCAACAGTATCCTGGGGGGCTGCCATAATGCATGCATGCTAGAGAACTCTCAGATTCCTTCATTCTTCTAGGTGCATGGGTCATTTAGGGAAAGCACTAGGATACCAGAATTATCCCTCAAACATGGATGTTGATACTTTTATGAAACCTTCGAGCTGACAGCGATTCTGCCACCAGGGCTGTAATGGAGCAGACCATAGGCCTCCTTAAGATGTGAGTCTGTTACCTGAACCACTTAATGGAACTTTGGAGTATAACTTAGAAAGGGTATGCCATATGACTGAAGCCAGCAAAGAGTGAATCTGCTGAATTCATATGAAATGGGGGATTGAGAGCAATCCCTGCATATGAGGACAAGGACATTCGCCTGGAGGGGCAAGCAAGAAACCTCAATAGAGTTAAGCACTGTTGAGCTCAAGGCCAGTCACAATCTTATTGAGATCCATTTTGAGGAGGAATGAGGTAGGTTTGGACTTTCTCTCATCATGTTATTACTTAATGGTTATATGGCAAATAGTCCTTGTTCAGTCCAGAGTACATGTGGACCTGTTTATTTCTGCAACTCTTGAACTTTTCTGTTGATAAATAAATACTTTGCTATCCATATCATTGTATAAGTAGTATCTTCAGCTGATTCCAGAGTAAAGAATCAGCACTTTACAGGCCCTTCTAACCATTCAAGAGACAGGTTAATAAAATGGCATAGTGCACTGAAGTTAGGTGTCCTTTGAGACTTCAGCAAACCTATGGAATCCATATCTGTATCTTGCAAGGCTTTATGATAGGCAGAAAATTGTGAGCAATCATGAGACACTTCCTCTCTGGCACAGTGGCTCAGTGGTTAGTGCTGCTGCCTCACAGCGCCAGGGACCCCGGGTTCGACTCCCACCTCAGGCAACTGTCGGTGTGGAGTTTGTACATTCTCCCTGTGTCTGCGTGGGTTTCCTCAGGGAGCTCTAGTTTCCTCCCACAATCCAAAGATGTGCAAGTCAGATTAACTGGCCATGCTAAACTGCCCACAGTGTTCAGGGATGTGTAGGTTAGGTGCATTAGTTAGGAGAAAATATCGAGTAATAAGGTAGGAGAATGGGTCTGAGTGGGTTACTCTTCGGAGGGTCGGTGTGGACTTGTTAGGCCACATTTTCCACACTGTAAGGATTCTATGATCCTATGACTTCCTTTTATACCTTACATTTATGAATTGGCCTTCAACATTTCAGAGTTCACGCAGATTAGTAAATCGCACTGAAATGCAATTTCAGAAGATTTTAAAAAGTATGCAGAATTCCCCAATTTACTTGTCTTTTAGACCCAAGTCGACAGAAAATTCTAAACAGCAATTGCGAATTTATTACAAATAGATTCTAGCCACAGGTAAATACCTCCCCACCATCATTATAGTGTTTTATTAATTATTTTGCAAAATGAATTTTAATTAATATCTCTAGTCCTGCCTGTGCTTATGTTCTCGTTATTTAAGTAAATGCTCTGCATATCCTGATTTGAAATTCCCTAGTTTAGATAAGATGTATAGGAAATATGCACCAACCAATCATCTAGCTGCTTCCTTGCATAGTCACCCTTCAATTTTTCTTTCTGACTGAAGATCTGACTTCTTTCTGGTTTACAGCCATGGTGCTGCTCTTGTTAACTCCAAAAAGTCCTGCTCTCTGTCTCCATTGCTTATAGGCACTGGCGTTCTCACTGACTCATGTCTGATGACTGTCATTCCTATTTTCCCCAGGTGTTGAAGTGCTGTGCAAATATCAATAGTCTACAAGCAGCATTGTAGTATCCTTGCATTGTAGTATCTATACTGTTTAGATGCTACTGAATAGATTATAGTACAGTAAATTATGTAATCAGTGATCATCATGAGTGACACTAGTCACTCATATTAGAGAAGGTCTGCAATGCTGGAATATTAAAACAGCGTGTCAAGATCAGTATAGATCATTTGTGGTGATTATTTCTTCCAGTTTTTACAACTCTGACCAGAGGAGTGGTCTGGTAATAAAGCAAAAGCCACTACTTTTTTATCTCCAAACTAGTCAAATTGTTTAAAACAAAGAACTGCAGACACTGAAAATCTGAAACAGAAGCAGAAATTGCTGGAGCACCTCATCAGGTCTGATAGTATGTGTGGAGAGAATACAGTGTGCAGTCTCCTGAAGCACTGTAACTGGACTTGAAACATTAACTCTGCTTTCTCTCCACAGATGCTGCCAGACCTGCTGAATTTCTCCAGCAATTTCTGTTTTATAGTCAAATTGTTTCTTTTTATTACTGTTAACTAGAACAAAAGACACTTTAGCCATGCATTTGTTTTAATAATTTTGTAAATGACTCATTTGTTAAAATAAACTTATTCTTTCAATAAGTGGTTTTCAAAAACCAGTTTATCAACTGAGCTACTATTTGTAATTAAATGTTATCACCATAATCTTGAACATACACAATATGACAAGACTACATAGAGATGGTATGAAACTAAAAGAGAAAATGCTGGAAAATCTCAGCAGGTGTGGCAGCATCTATAAGGAGAGAAAAGAGCTGATGTTTCAAGTCTGACTGACCCTTTGTCAAAGCTAAAAAAAGGGAGAATTAGGGAGGTATTTATACTAGGCTGAGAGAAGGTTCCAGAAGCAAAGGTAGCAATAAAGAGATGATAATGACAGTGCATAGAGAGATTATAGGGAGATTAGGAGCTATGAATGACCAAGGCTGTGGGGGGCATGGGTGAAACAGAGGCAAAATGGAAAACAGGGGAGAAGGGTAGCAAAGGGGGAAGAGGAGAGGAAAAAGGTAATGAGACAGTGGGGAACGAGAGAAAGAGAGACAGTCAAGAAATAAGAGGTACAGTACAGTGAAAAAAAAATTTTAAAAAGATAAATAAAATAAATGAAATAAAATTATGGAGCAGAATGAAAACAGAGCTCAACGCAAACTGGAGGAACAGCATCTCATCTTCCGACTAGGCACATTACAGCCTAGCCTACAACATTGAATTCAACAACTTCAGATGATTATCCCATCTCGACCCCTATGTTTTCATTCTGCTCCGTAATTTTATTTCATTTATTTTATTTATCTTTTTTCTATGTATTTTTCACTGTGATGTACCTCTTATTTCTTGATTGTCTCTCCTTACGGATGTTGCCAGGCTTGCTGAGATTTTCCAGCATTTTCTATTTTGGTTTCAGATTCCAGCATCCACAGTAATTTGCTTTTATAGAGATGGTATGAGTTTGTTTTTTAGAACAAAGGCAAATGAGAAAACGCCCTGTAGAAGCAAATTACTGTAGATGCTGGAATCTGGACTGAAAGTATCAAATGCTGAAGATCACAACGGGAGAGAGCAAACTAACGTTTCGGGTCTAGAAGACTCTTCATCAGAACTGAAATGAAGTGTAGAGGAGGCAGCATTTATGCTATATTAGAGGGGAGAGGAGAGTATAGAGTGCTGTTGGAGAAAAGATGTTGATAGTTCTGATTAAGTGATTGGAATGTGAGAATGGCAGAACAATGGTGTGTCTAACTGTCAGACTTGAAAGAAAAGGCAGTCCCACTGAGGGGGAAGGGGAGAGAGGACATGGTACCAGAGAATGTGCCAACTAAAGCTAAAAGAAAGGGAAGGAATGAGATAATTCATAATTTGAAGGTGTTGAAATAAATATTAATTCCAGAAGCTTGCAAAGTGCCTAGTCTGAAGGTGAGATGTTGTCACTCCAGTTTGCGCTGTGATTCGGTGGAGCACTGCAACAAGCTGAGGACAGACAAGTGGGCATGCAAGCAGGATGCAGCGTTAAAATAACTGGCTATGGGAAAGTCAGGTTATGCTTGTGCATAGACCGGAGGGGTTCTACAAAGCGGTCACCCAGTCTGCATTTCGTTTCTCCACATTGGGTGCAGCTAATGCAATACACAGGATTGGAGGAGGTACAAGTAAAATGCTGCTTCACCTGGTAAGACTGTTTAGGCCCTTGGATGTTGAGCAGAGAAATGGTGAAGGGGCGGGTGTTGCATCTTCTGCAGTTACATGGGAAGATCCCGTGGGAAGGGAAGGTAGTGTTGGTGGTTGAGGAATGTACTAATCTGTGCTGGAGGGAACAATCATTGCAAAATGCAGAAACGGGAAGTGAGGGGAAGATGTGTTTGGTGGTGGCATTCTGCTGGAGTTGTCTGAAGTGGCAGAGAATAATTATTTGAACGTGAAGGCTGGTGGGATGAAAAATGAGAACAAGAGGGACCCAATCGTGCTACTGTAAGCGATGGAAAGGGGCAAGGGCAGAAACACAGGTAATAGTTCAGATGTAGTTGAGAGCCCTGTCAACCACAATAGGCAGAAAGCCATGATTAGAAGGAAGCCATGTCAGCAGTGCTATTTTGTAAGGTGGCATTATCCAAACAGATGCGACAAAGGAACTGAGAGAATGGGATGGAATCCTTGAAGGACGTCAGGTGTGAAGAGTTGTAGTGAAAATAGCTATGGGAGTCAGTGGATTTGTAGTGGATGGCTGTGGACAGTTTATTCTCTGAAATGGAGAGGGAAAGGTCAAATCAAAGGATTGGATATGGACAACCACATGGCTCCCAGTAAAGGCATGGTTCCCAGCAAAGGAGGGGAAGTGTCAGAAATGAGCGATATGAAAGTTGTAGGCAAAATGAACAAATTTTCAAGGTCCTGGTGGGAGCATGAAGTGGCAGCAAAACAGTCATCAATGTACTGAAAAAGAGTTGTGGGAGGGGGCCAGTGTAGGACTGGAACCAGGATTGTTCCACATACCCTATAGAGGCAGACAAAACAGGGACCCATGCAGGTGCCCATAGCCACTCTTTTGATTTGGCAGAAATGCGATGAATTAAAGGAGAAGTTGTTCAGAGAGAGAGAACAAGTTCGGCCAGACAGAGGAGAGTGCTGATGGATGGGATTGTTCAGGTCTCTGGTCGAGTAAGAAGCCAAGAGCTCTCAGACCATCCTGGTGGGGAATGGAGGTGTAGAGTTATTTGATATTCATGGTGAACAGAAGGCAATTAGGTCCAGGAAACTGGAAATTGTCAATATGGAGGGCATCAAAGGAATCATGGATGTCGGTGCGCAGGACATGTGGAGGGAGGATGGAGTCAAGGTGGAACAAGCTGATATGATGGAGTTACCAGGGCAGTCTGGTTTCAGGAGGTAGAAGCGGGGTGTTCAGGATTGGGAGAATATAAAGTTAGAGGCAGTTTTGGGGAAGATTTGCAGAAGTAATGAGGTCAGTGACAGTACTGGCAAAAGTGGCTTAATGTTCGCATGTGGGGTTATGAATCAGAGAGGGGTAGGCATTAAGTCTTTGCAAGGTAAAGATCAGTGTGCCAGATTATAACAGCACCACCTTTGTCGGCAGGGTTGATAACAAAGTTTGGGTTGGACCTGAGTGGGTGGATGTCGACAAGGAGGGTGGGTTGGACGAGGTTGGGGGTGGCGGGGGTAAGGGTGGAGGGATTTGGGCAGGCGGGTTTGGGGAGCGGCCGGTGGGTGGGGCTCATGCCCAGTTTGCTGCTGCCTAGTCTCCTGAATGGGGAGCAGACTTCATAGAAAACTCCGAGCCCCAGAGGAAATCAATTAACCAAATAATCAATTATCTGAACGAAATAGTGCCCGCCTATCTTGTTTGGATAATCAAGGTTCCTCTGTACTTACAACATGCCCATATATAGCCGCTTGGCAAAAAAGGTAAAATCAAACACAGGTACTTACAGGAGAGATGTCAGAGAGAGAGAGAGGATCAGCATGACGTTGTTTCTTTGGGCCCACCAGCTTCTCTGAATTCTCAGCTAAAACTTGACCAACAGCTGCAAAACAGTCAGACAGGTAAAACCAAAACAAACCAATGAAAAGCTGAGTTGGGAAAACTGGCCAATCCTCTGTCATTGTACAAGTGTTTTTTTTAAATCTCGACAGCCTTTTTCCTGAGGCAATATCTGTTAGTTATAATCACATTGGCCCTAATACCCATACAAACTAGACACATCGTAACCTCTGCATTTATGACCCCTCTCAAAAAACTGAAGAACAGAATAGCCTTGTCCAAGGAGCAGTATCGTCACATCTCCCTCCCTTTTAAAAAAAAATGAACCATCAGTATCCAAAGATGGTTTCATTTTAAAACCCCTTAATCTTATACCGTTAGTACACTACAACACATATACATTGCAATGACTGTAATCATGCAAACATGCATAATTAATTCTATTATTGTCGGTTTTACTCCTGCCATCAAACGCCTCCATTTCTCATCCAAGTTTCAACAGTGCGTCGGCAATCACATTTTCTCGTCCTGCCATGTGCACAATTTTCAAACTGAATGGCTGTAACAACAAGTTCCATCTAAACAGCCTGGAATTTTTGTCCTTAAATTTCTCCACATATGATCAGTGTATATGATTGTCTCAGATGCATTACTGGTAACATAAACATTGAAATGTTGTAATGCCAACACCAAGCTCAAGGTCTCCTTCTCAACTGTCGCATATTTCTGTTGTTGAATGTTCAATTTCCTGGAGAAATACCCAATAGATCTTTCTATCTTCTCATTAACTTCTTGTAAGAGCACAGCACCGACACCCACATCACTCACATCGATAGCCACCTTGAATGGCCTCGCGCAATTAGGTGTAGCTAATACTGGGGCAGCAATTAACACAGTTCAGGCTGTCAAATGCCTTCTGACAGTCTTCTTGCCTTTCTTTAGTAATTCAGTGAATGAGGCAGCCACACTGCTAAAATTTGGTATGAATTTCCAATAAAATCTACTCAATGCCAGGAACTGTAGTACTGCTCTTTTTGTTGATGATATGGCAAACTCTCCAATTACCTTTGTTTTTACATCCCGTGGGGCCATTTGACCATGGCCCAGGAAAGTGACTAAGACTTTGACAAATTCACTTTTAGCCAGGTTTATCAGCAAGCCTGCCTCCTGAAGTCAATCAAACAATTCTCTTAAATGTTGCAAGGGTTCCTTTCTTTTGTGACTAAAAATCACCAGGTCATCAATATAAACTACACAATTGGGTAATCCACAAGTCACCTTGGTCTCTGAAATGTGGCTGGCACATTTTTCATATGAAATGCAATGACTTTAAACTGATACAGTTCATTTGGCATTACAAAAGCCAAAATTGCTTTTGCTCTTTCTGAGAAAGACATCTGCCAGTATCTTTACTAGATTAGATTAGATTAGATTAGATTAGATTAGATTACTTACAGTGTGGAAACAGGTTGTTGGTTAGTCGGAACAGCATTTCCTATATCTGTATCAAGCATAATTAGGTTAGTACTTCCCAGTTTATTTCCACATATCACCCCATGCGATAGCAATTACTCTTTCCAGGCACTTCAATTTTCCTCTGGAAGGTAGGTCAATTATTTATCCCAATTTTTGACACCTTCCTCATTGCCCAATTTAATTTGAGGAAAATCCAATTCAGAATCCTCTAAACTTGGTTCTTCACTCTGTGTTGTAACCAATAACAGAGTCTCCTTTTGCTTTCCTTCCTTATAAAATATCTTTTGAGCATATTCACGTAACACAAACTGAGTTATCTTTCTGACTGGAGTCCTTAACAAATAGTTCACCTCACTCACTCTCCTTTCAACTTCATAATGTCCACTAAACTTTGCTTTTAAAGGTTCATCAACAGAGTCTCCTTTTGCTTTCCTTCCCTATCAAAATATCTTTTGAGCATATTCACGTAACACAAACTGAGTTATCTTTCTGACTGGAGCCCTTAACAAATAGTTCACCTCACTCACTCTCCTTTCAACTTCATAATGTCCACTAAACTTTGCTTTTAAAGGTTCATCTATCACTGGAAGTAACACTAACACCTTGTCTCAGATAGCAAAATTGCAAGTTTTTGATTTCTTCTCTGCTTTCCATTTCATTGCTTGCCGTGATACTTTTAAATGCTGTCAAGCCAACTCCCCCACGCTATTTTTTAATAATATATTTTTATTAAGAAAAAATAGATTTTTAAATATTACAAATACAAAACAATGCAATTCAAAACAGTACAAAAATAGTACAAAACTAAACACAAATAATAATAAAAAATATCCCCAACCCATCCTCTTGTATGAATGTATAAACATATATAGAGAAATATAAAATTTTAAAAAACCTAAACTAGCTATTTAAGTAAATAAATAAATACCTAACAACAAACAAATAAATAGTAATAACTCAGCCCAGCCAAACAAAACACTCATACATTCATAGTTCCTCCTCCCTGGATATTGGACTCATGAAACATAATCGTTACAGCTATATAAAAGCCCTTGTTAGTGTGGCAGATAAATCTGTGTCCAGGTATTTCAAAAAGGGTTGCCATGTCTTGTAAAAGTTCTCAGTTTCGTGGTGTACCATATTTGTGAGAAAATCCAGGGGAATATGCTCCATAACAATCTTCCGCCAACCCGACAGGCCTGGGGGGTTTTCAGATATCCAACCTAGCAAGATATTCTTCCTTGCACAGAACGTAAGAATATTGAAAAGTATTTTCTTATGCGCATCTGCAGGAAATACAATGGGTAGGCCCAAAAGGAGAGAAATAGGGTCTTTCTCCACCCCTACACCTAAAATCCTCTCTATTGCACCCGCCACAGCGCTCCAATATGTTTGAAGCCTGTCACAAGACCAAAGACAATGGGTAACACTGCCTGTGCAGACCTTGCACTTGTGACATGCTGAAGATACCCCTGGTTTAAATTTTGACAAACGGTCTGGGGCTAAGTGGACCCTGTGGAGAATTTTCAACTGTAAAGCATGGGTTCTATTGCAAATTGATATCTTCCTTGCATTCTCCCAAATATCCTCCCATCCTCCCAGCTCTCTTTCCCACATCTTGCAGTCGATCAGACTCGTCTGAGGTGGCACCCCCCAATTGGTGATATAAAGTACTGACAGAGAGTGCACTCTTAGCCTTTAGTACCCCTCTTTCTATGTCAGGTTTATAGGGATCAGTCAAAAGTGTGGCCTTTTTTTGAATAAAATCCCTAACTTGAAAAAAACGAAAGAGGTCTCTATTAGGTAACTCGTACTTCTGTACTAACTGATCAAAGGACATCATTACGTCTTCCTCAAAGAAATCACCCATGCAAGATACACCCCTAGCTGCCCAATGTTTAAATCCTGAATCTATCATACCCAGTTGAAAACCCGGCATACTCACTAAAGTTGTAAACAAAGATGTTTTGCCAATATTACCTTCCCTCTGCCGAATTGCCCTCCATGCTTTAACAGTACTGATGACTCTTGGATTATGGCAATATTCCCTAACTGTCCTCACCTTGTCCAAAAACAGCAAACTGGTAAGGGGGCACCTTGCCTGGGAGGCTTCGATATCTAGCCATATTGAAAGAGGGTCCCCACAAACCCAATCACTCACGTAGGTCAAAAGCGAACTTAATTGGTAATTTTTAATGTCTGGAAGGTCTACTCTCCCCAATCTGTGAGGCAACTGCAGTTTGGCTAATTTAATGAGGGGCTGTTTAAAGTGCCAGACAAAGGAGCTAAACGAACCGTTCAGTCTCCTGAGTGTTTGTTTATTGAAAATCAGGAGGAGCATCCATTTAGGGTATAGCAAGCGAGGGAGAATATTCATCTTAATAAGCACTATCCGACCCAACCATGAGACTGGAAGTGCCTCCCATCTTTGGAGATCTTGTTTAATTTTTTCAAATAATTAAGTAAAATTGGCTTTGAACAGCCAATCCAGAACTCGAGTAATAAATATGCCCAAATACACGAAACCCCCCCCTGTGACCACCTAAATGGGAATCTATAGTCACTCTCAAGAGCCAACTCTTTCGTAAGACCACCCATAGGCATAGCCTCTGATTTAGCAAAATTAATCTTATACCCTGAAAAAGCACCAAACGCGTGAATGCATTGTAGCAGGCAAGGCACTGAAACTGCTGGATTTGTCAAGAAAATTAGAACATCGCCTTCATACAGCGAGATCTTATGTAATTTTTACTCCACTTCTGGAGCTGGTATATTGAAATCCCCATGAATGGCCTCTGCCAACGGTTCAATCACCAACGTAAAAAGCAATGGTGAAAGGGGACAGCCCTGCCAGCTGCCCCTAGAAATATTAAAATTGCTTGATCATATCCCATTGGTAATGACCGCAGCGAGAGGTACACTGTAGAGAACCTTTACTTATCTTATGAAAACTTCGCCCAAACCAAACCGGTCTAGATTATAGAAAAGGTACGGCCACTCAATTCGATCAAATGCCTTCTCTGCATTTAAAGAAATCACCAATCCCTGTATTGACTGCTGTTGGCATGCTTGAATTACGTCAAGCAGCCTCCTAACATTATTGGAGGATCTGCGACCCTTTGTGAAGTCCGTCTGATCCTCTTTAATAATAGAGGGTAACACAGTCTCCAGCCTTAATGCGTGGGCCTTAGAGAGGATCTTAAAGTCCACATTTAAGAGCGAGATGGGCCTGTATGAAGCACAGTCTTCCAGATCCTTCCCTTTTTTAAGGATAAGTGAAATATTGGCCTCTCTCAGAGATGGTGGGATACAATCGTGGCTGTATGAATAATTAAACATATTCAACATCGAGCCTGACAGTATACTTATAAATTCCTTATAGAATTCACTGGGAAGTCCGTCAGGACCGGGCGCCTTTCCACTCTGAAGCTGTCTCACAGTTTCCTGCACTTCTTGCTCTGCTAATGGGGCATTGAGAAAGGACTGTTGTTCGGGAGTCACACCCGGGAGCTTCAGATCTCTAAAAAAGGATTCCATTTTGGCCTGCCCCTCCTCACAATTCTCAGACTGATAATAACTTAGAGTAGAATCTCTGGAACGCCACATTAATCTTTTTAGACTCACATGTTAGGTTCCCAGACCCTTCCCTAATCGCTGTAATGGTTTGTGGGGCACTTTCTTTCTGGCAAGGTATGCTAAGTATTTGGCTGGCTTGTCACCATGCTCGTATAATCATTGCTTTGCAAAAGCCAGCTCCTTCTTTGCCGTCTGCGTGAGCACGGAATTTAGTGCAGACCGCAGTGCTGTAATCCTCTGTAGTTTGACCAACGAGAGTCTGTCAAAAAGGCCTTCTTGGCTGCCTTCAACCGTGCTTCAAGGAGATGTTGCTGCTCACCCTTCTGCCGCTTCCTACTGGTGGAATATGAAATAACTAACCCCCTCGCATAGGCTTTGGCAGTTTCCCAGAGAACAGATGAGCTATCAACCGAGCCTATGTTGATGTCTAGGAATGCCCGAAATTCCCTAGAGAAATACTCCACAAACTTACTGTCCATGAGAATAAAGGGGTCCATTCGCCAGTACCTTGAATCCACTGTAAGATCCTTAATCTTAACCATGAGGTACACTGGAGCATGAACAGAGATGGCAATATTACCAATCGTACAAGATGCCACCAGATCCAGGGTTACCGCAGGGGTCAGAAAAAAAATCAATCCTTTTGTGACATCTATGCGGATTGGAGAAAAACATGAAATCCCTACCTGTAGGGTGCAGACACCTCCAGACATCCGCCAACCCTAATTCCCCACATAACTGTTTAGTTTGTGCAGAGGGTATCGAGGGACCTTTAGGCAACCTGTCTACTGTGGGGTCCATGAGACAGTTAAAATCTCCCCCTATAATGATGTGCCGAGACTTGAGACTTAGCAGTTTATAAAAAGCATCTACCAAGAATTTAAGAGGGTGAGCTGGGGGACAATAAACATTTAAAACACCATATTCTTCCCCATTTATCAAGGCTTTAAGAATTGCAAACCTCCCGTATGTGTCTTTAACACATTCCAACAATTTAAATGAGAGATTTTTCCTAACCAATATAGCCACTCCCCTTCTTCTGGTATTACATAATGAAAAATAAACTCGGTCAAAGCCATTCTGCTGTAATTTCAGATGCTCCTTGTCATCCAAATGTGTCTCCTGTAACAAAGCAATATCCAACTTCTCCTTTCTAAGACTCAAGAATACCTTGTTCCTCTTAATTGGTGAGTGACTTCCCTTTATATTCCAGGTACACCATTTAATCAAATCATTAGCCATAATCTTCTGCAATTACATTTAAATTCCAGAGAGGAGGAACCCGAACCACAAATTGCTGAGCCTTAGTGTCGCATGGTCCACCAAACATAAAAACTACATAAACTAAAACTACTAAAGTTAACAAACATACAAAATTATTAAAAATAAAAAAACAACAAAAACCAGAAAACAAACCAACATATAAAGCGCCGATAGCGCTGAGTAGGGGAATTCACCCCCTGCCCGGAGGGGGCAACTACCCGTCCCGAACTGCCCATAAATAGGCATCTGACCATCTCAATCACCTTCACTTCTCCCAGCTAGAGCCGCATCGCAAGCACAAGCTAAAAAGAATAAACACCCCATAGAATATCAATATGAACAAAAACCATTTTTCATTTAAAAAAAGGCAATAAATACCCCACCCATCCTTTGGTATGTCCTAACTTAGAAATTTAAAATGTACATCTTAACCACCGCCAGACATAGTTTGAACCAAATTATTATCAGTAGAGGAAAAAAAAGGGGAAAACAAAGCTGCAACCAGATTTCCTCCATGTCTTTTACAGAATGATAAACACATACCCAAGCAACAATATTTATATGTACTACAATTGTTTAAATTAGGTTAGTTTGTCCACAAAGTCTCTAGCCTTCTCCGATGTGTCAAAGAGATGCATGGATCCATCTAAGGTGACCCGAAGCACTGCTGGATATCTCAGGGAGCACTGAATCCCGAGCACCTTCAGTCTTCTCTTGACACCATCATATGATTTTCATTTCTGGATCACCGCCGCTGAAAAGTCCTGAAAAAGCATTATCTTAGACCCCTCATAAATTAGGGCCTTTGGATCCTTCCCCTGGAGTCTGGAAGCCTCCATGACTCTCTCCTTATCCCGGTAATGATGGAACCACACCAGGAAAGAACGAGGGCATTGACCCAGACCCAACCTCTGCGCTGCGTCCCGGTGAGCCCTCTCTATCTTCAATCCTCTCGTGCCAGCCTCCAAATCAAAGAATTTTGGAAGCCAATCTTCAACAAATTCCGCTGGCCGCTCACCTTCCTTACCCTCAGGCAGACCAATGATCCGAATGTTTTTTCTCCTGCTCCTGTTTTCAAGATCATCCACTTGGTCACGCAAATTATGAACTTGCGTCTTCAGGGCTTGGATCTCATCCTTGAATGAACTGGCATCAGCTTCCCCCACTGTGACCCTCTGCTCCACCTCATCCGTCCTCTTCTCCAGGTCTCCCAGCTGCTGCTCATGCTTCTGCAGCATGAGAGAGACTGGAGCCAGCTTCTCTTCAATCTGTTTCCCCAGCATCTTGCGAGATTTCGAGAGCTGGTTCACCAGGTCCTGGAGAGTAATTGACTCTGAGGCTGCTGCTGGCTGAGCTGCAGACCCTGCCTCGGATGCTCCTCCTCCCTTTTTAGGCATTTCTGGACAGCTGAAAATACAAGTAAGTCAATTTTTAAATGTTTCTTGGGGCCCCACAATCTTTCCAATGCCCCAAGAAATCCTGATGACCTTGGTTGGGCGGGTTAAAGGACCGTCCTGCTCCTGCTGCGATGCGAAGCTCTGCAGTGTGATCTTCTCAGATCGCCACCATCTTAGATTCCCCCTCCCCCACACTATTTAACTGTTCCCTAAAATTTGACACATAGTTCAAATATGTCCTTTCTGAATTTTGACTTACCAATTTCTCCTCAATCAATTTTAGCGGTCCTCTCACTTATGCCCAAAAACTAATTCAAATGGGCTAAATTTGGTTGATTCATTTGGTGCATCTCTGATGGCAAAAAGTATAAATCATTATCCCAATCATCTGGATAGACTTCACTATAAGCCCTCAACATGGTCTTTAATGTCTGATGCCATCATTCTAACACTCCGTGTGATTCTGGATGGTATGCAATAGATTTGAATTGTTTTATTCCTAAGCTGTCCATAACTTCCTTGAATAATGTGATGTAAAGTTTGACCTTTGCTCTGATTGTATCTCTATGGGTTGTCTATATCTCGTGAAAAATTTGAGTAACTCCTCCATAATCCGTTTACCTGTGATATTGCATAATGGAATGGAGTTCTAATGAACATATCCATTAATCTTGACAGCCTTTTTCCTGAGGCAGTATCTGTTAGCTATAATCACATTAGCCCTAAAAGCCATACAAACTAGGCACATCAGAACCTCTGCGTTTACGACCCCTCTTAAAAAAACAAGGCTGGAAGAACCTTGAGCAGCATCGTCACACTCGGCAACTTTCAGAAGTTTCAACAGTTTGCTGAGCAATTAAAATAATAAAACACATCTGAAGCGTCTTCAAAGCTTTACTTCTCCAAAGCCATTTTGTAAACTATAGGTGAACCATTCCAGACTTCAACTCCTTACTCTTCAGTAGTTACTGCTGACTACAAATCGCAGAAATTGCATAGTCTTTTTAATCTAAAATGTCCAAATAGCTCCATTTCAAATTCCTCATAACACAGAAATATAAATATATTCCTAACACAATGTTAAAGTAGAAAACTTCAGTTAGAACTACAAGTTGTTAACTGCTTAATGTTATCTACATGATTTTGTGACTGACTTCATGGCAGTCATGTTGAACAAGGTCAAAAGTCACACAACACCAGATTATAGTCCAACAGGTTCATTTGAAATCACAAGCTTTCAGAGTGCTGCCTTTTTTGTCAGGTGAAGTGAAGAAAAGCATACAGAATGTATAGGCAGAGAGATCAAAAGATCGTACAAATGGTTTAATGGAGTCATAGAGTCATAGAAATGTACAACATGGAAACAGATCCTTCGATCCAATTTGTCCATGCCAACCAGATATCCTAAATTAGTCTAGTCCCAAGGCAGTGTTGGAGACAATCCGAATGGCTAGAATAACATGATAGGCGTAAAAATCACATGCTAAGGGTCTAACCAAAGCAACAAGTAATCCAAAACTATACAAACTAGAGAGATCATAACAAGTTGTCACGGTGATAGTTTAAAATAGGGCAGTGAGGAAGGTTTCACAAATATAGCACAGTTTGTTGGGGTTACATGTAGCACAGTCTGAATCCAAGATTACAGTTGAGGCCATCTTCATGGGTATGGAATTTAACTATCAGTTTCTGCTTGGTAATTCTGCATTGTTGTCTATCTTGAAGGCCTCCTTGGAGGACACTTACCCAAAGGCCGGAGACTGAATGTATAGTTTTGGATTACTAGTTATTTTGGTTAGACTCTCGACATGCAATTCTTATAACTATCATGTTATTCCAGCCATTTGGTTTGTCTCTAGCACCACCTTGATTTTATTTTTTTGTAATAATCTCTCTGCTTCAATTAAATGGATTATAGATCATCCTCTTTACTCACTATTCAGTTGTTAACACTTTACTCACACTGTCTCACACTTTTGATCACCTACAGAGTCTTATTATTCAACACTCCACTCACACCATTTGTATGATCTTTTGATCTCTCTGCCCACTGATCTCTCTGTTTATAAATTCTGTGCCTGGGTGCTCTCTTCACATTATCTGATGATGGGATAGCAAAGCTTGTGATTTTGGACTACAACCTGGTGTCTTGTGATTTCTGACTTTGTCCACCCTGGTCCAACACTGGCATCTCCCCATCATAGTATTGAACAGGTGAAAGTGAGTACAGCAGAGCTGGAGATCAGAGTCAAGATTAGAGTGGTACTGGAAAAGCACAGCAAGTCAGGCAGCATCTGAGAAACAGGAAACTCAACCTTTCGGGCAAGAGCCCTTCATCAGGAATGAGGCTTCATTTCTGATGAAGGACCTTTGCCCGAAACATCAATTTTCCTGCTCCTTGGATGCTGCCTGACCTGCTGTGCTTTTCCAGTACCACTCTAGTGTTGAACAGTCCAACCATAATTAGCTAAGTGATTTGCTTTCACGCTCACCTCCTAAAGTTTTTCTCCATTTCCTTCCATGCAGCCTGCTAAATGTGGTGCTTTTAAATGGTGGTAATGTTTTTTAATGTTGATTTAAAACTTAATAATTAAGTTAAGTTTACCAGAAAAGTAAGTATAGAAAATTGCCTGTGTAAATCAGTTTGCAATATTGATCAGTGAGCCACTTTCTAAGCACCATAATTCTTTCCGTACATTCTGTCATGCATTTTACTGTCTTACTAGCTTTTTGCATGGTTGGGTATACCGTTTCTGATTTACTCTGCCTCTGTGATTCCAAGCAATGTAACTGGTACCACTGATCTCTCAGAGGCTAAGCCAGCTCTTATTTAATAATGTGCAGGTACCATGCTTGAGGTAACATCAGGCTATTTGGTTTGCTGTTCACTGAATACTCATCACATTGGTCATATCAAAACTACTACAAAATAGAGAACTAATTTAACAAAAAGGTAAACAAAATAATGTTAACTCAACAAGTTACTTCATGTCTTTCTTTCTGTTTTAGGATTTCTTGTTAAAAATATTTTGTGTGTTCCGTAATTTAATGAAGCTGAGTGTCTACCCACGTGACTGGATGGTAATGAGACTTCTAACCAGCAAGTAAGTTGACTGAAGTGACTCAAGTAAGTACATGTTGTCAAGGAATTTAAAATATGTCTGGTCACAAATATCCCACCTCTTTAGTAAAGCAAATTATAGATTTTGAGTTTGGCTTCCTCTATCCTCCGATCCGCCACCTCTCCTACAGATTGCTCTGTGTGGTATTTACCTAAGTGGCCATTCTTCATGTGCAAGCATAGGCACTAAATTTTGGCAGGCTATTCAATTATGCAGTCTTCAGAATGCAATCCCGTATTGACCCTATATGCACATTTGAGCATGAACAAACATGCCTTCACAGATTTACATGCACACCGATAACTGGTTAGGAAACAGGAGGGAGGACCTTAACTTCCTTTCCTAACCCAAAACATGGGCGTCAATTGTAACGTATCTACATGTTTAATTGTAATCTGAAAGAAAAAGGCAAGTTATTATTTCAGGTGGGTGCTTTAATCAAAACTATTTTCTATTGATCTATCTCAGTTTAATTCCAAGATTTTGTTTTTCCCAACACTGACGTAATGTCAGGCTTATCAATAATCTAGAGAGAAGAAAAACAATACTACGAATGAGGATTGAGACAGAAGCTATGAAATCAATAAAAACAAATTGGCATATATATTTGAAAATTTATGAAACGAAAAGTTGTTTTTGATTAAGGAGTTCAGATCAATCGACATCATCTGTGATTTCAAATTCTGACTTCTGACTGGCCTTAGATTTACCTTTGTGTATTTATTTTGCAGCATAATTGTTACAACAGTTCAATATCTGTCTCCTGCATTACACAAGAACTTCACAGAAGCAGATTTCGATTTCAAGGTGAGTTGGTTTCTTAATTTTTACAAAATAACAAAATAAAATTGTCTTAAATGGCCACCATATTTCATGTGAACCCATCTGTGTGTTTTGTTCACCTGCAGCTTTCTTTGGGCTTACAATAACTGTCTCCTTGTATAACAGGGACTCGCTCTGTTCAGATCCAACTTTAATGCAATGTTTGGATGTGGATTATCTAGGATAGCCTTGGCAAAACAGGAAAAATTTTAACTAAGGTTCCTACCCGTTATTTTGTAGTGATTATACTTTTGAAAATACAAGTATGTGAATATCAATTAAGGTTTACATAATGCCACCTCCATGATATAATGTTCTGTCAGCATGGGATTTAAACCCTGATATCAGAATTCCAACTTCCAACAGAGCTCAAACTCCCAGGAAGACAAGGCGTAAAGAAATGGTGGGATGGATTGAGGATCCGTAATGGTTGGGTGCAGACCCAGGGTACAGAATCCACTGAGCAAAGTTCAGGCACATGTTAGTAGATTGTGGTGTACTTGATGGAGATCAGTCATGATACATGTCTGCTATGATATGTCCAAAATGTTCACATTTAACCAGGACCCAGGAGAGGGGTTATGCAGCAGCACTCAAAGCACCTGGCAGCAGGTGACAAATTGCACATGAAACACCTGAGAAAATTCAAACACTGGAGTGCCATAGGTTGAGTGAAATCTCTGAGAAGCTGCTTCTTCCATTCAGAGGCTGGTTTTCTCTTTTGCTTGCTACTGACAAGTTAACCACTGAACCTATTAGCAGAATGAACCCATCAGCAGAAATCATCATTATAGAATCCCTACAGTGTAGAAACAGGCCATTTGACCCAACAAGTCCACACAGACCCATTTCCCTACTGTTTTACTCTACATTTCCCCTGACTAATGCACCTAAACTACACATCCCTGAACACTATGGACAATTTAGCATGTCCAATTTACCTAATCTGCACATCTTTGGACTGTGGGAGAAAACCGGAGCACCCGGAGGAAACCCACACAGACAGAGGGAAAATATGCAAACTCTACACAGACAGTCGCCCAAGACTGGAATCAAACCAGGTCCCTGGCGCTGTGAGGCAGCAGTGCTAACCACTGCACCACTGTGCTGACCTATGTAGGAAATGTGGGACAGCATCAACCTGTGATTGGAGGAACAGCGAGACGTTGTGTAGTAGCGGTCAGTGTTTGCAGATTCAGGGCTGGGCAAGCATGAATTCCCAGGCTGGGTGGGGAGGATCACAGATATGGAGGCTATCAAGATCAGGGAATTGGGGTGGAAGGAAGCAGTTGAGGCTGCAGATGTGGGACATATGAGAGGGGAAGCTGCAGGGGTTGGAGTGTGGGAAGTTGAGAGAGGAAGCCTGGAGGAGGAGGTTGGTATTGGGATAAGAGAGAGGGTGTTTGCAGAGTGAAGAGAAGCAAGAGAGACAGAGAGAGAAAGGGGGAAAGGGCAAGAGGTGAGGGAGGGGAAAGATAGATAGAAACAAAGATTGCAAGAATGGGAAGAGAACTTGGATCAAAGAGGAAGTTGCAGGTTTGAGGGTGTGGATGTTAATTAGAATGAAGGACTGTAGGGTGGAGACAGTAGTGAAAAATAAAGGCTGTGAGGTAGAGGGGTGAGCTTTAAGGAAGAGGCTACCTGGGAGTACATAGAGGGAAGCTGCAAAAGGGTTGGGAGAAGTATGCTAGCAGGGAGGAAAGTGCAAGGAAGCTGCTAGGGGAAGAGATACATGGAGGCTACATGAGATGAGGGTAAAGAAGTAGGTTCCAAAGTGTGGCAAGAACGAGAAAGACTGTAAAGGGAGTGTGGGGGAAAGAGAGAGACTGAAAGGCAGGGAAGCAATGCTGAGAAGTGCAGAGAGACTTAAGAGGGTTAATGCAAGGGGAGGTGGGAGAGAGAGAGAACATGACTAACAGTTGGGGGTATGGGGAGTTGGGATCTGTTTAGTGTAATAAATGCAAGAATGTCTTTATTTCTTGATGATATTGGCACTTAACAACACCCTTCAATAGATCAGTCTAAGAAAGGGATAAGGCACTGCCAACCCTATCAATGCAGACTTCCAATTGTGGAATTGGGTACGAATCTCTTTTCATTACCACATTCACCTTCTATGATGTATACAAAGTCTAGTTCATCTATTGGTTTAGCAGCCAATGCTGTTGATGAACTCCAGCTACTTTGACCAGGATTTATCATGTAGTTGTCCAGTGTGTTGTGTATCTGTTTCCACTTGAGTTTTGTTTTCTGGGCTGAGCTAATAAGGCTGTTGTTTTATCAGTCCTGACTCTCCTGTATCAAGACAAGCTAATGTAGTACATTCAGGTGTATCTCTACAGATTAACTCATACTCCCTTAGTAATCTTACAAGATCCTCCCATTGTCCTTTCTCGAAATATGTGGACACACTACCTAACTGTCCCAATAGACAAGTAATTTAACTAAACCTTCTTGTTACTTTACGTGGATCACTGAATTTCACTTTCAAGGGTTCACCTTATAAAGGCAACAATGCCAATACTTCATCTTCACCTTGAAGTACTCCAGTTGCTGAATGTTTTTTTGCCCATTTTTGCCTGTGAGACTTTGAAATGTTCTTGTACTAAACTACATACTCCTGTGAGTCTTTCTCAAAACATGTAATCCAACGTTGAGGAGTCATCTGTCTCATTCATGGACTTCTTCCTAATTTTAATGAAACACTGCTGATGTTGAGTCAAGGTGCCTGTCAAAGGGGGCATTCAGATTTGAACTGGGAACCTTTCCTGCATTCAATTCTGATTTCCATGGTATAGCAAAGATGTTCTGAAACTTGAAAGAGTTCAGAAAAGATTAACAAGAATGTTGAAGGGTTTGAGCTATAGGGAGAGACTGAACAGGCTGGAGCTATTTCCCCTGGAGCATTGGAGGCTAAGGGGTGACCTTACAGAAGTTTATAAAATCCTGAGGGGCATGGATGGGATGAACAGCCAACATCTTTTCCCCAGTGTAGGGTAATCCAAAACTAGAGGACATGGGTTTAAGGTGAGAGGGGAAAGGTTTAAAAGGGACCAAAGGGACAGAGGGTGATGGAATGAACTGCCAGAGGCAGTGGATGAGGCTGATACAATTATAATATTTAGAAGGCATGTGGATGAATATATGATTAAGAAGGATTTAGAAGGATATGGGCCAAATGCTGCCAAATGGGACGAGATATCTGGTCAGCATGGACAGGTTGAATTGAAGGGTCTGCTTCATGCTGTACATCTCTATGACCTCTAATCTCTTGACCATAAACTAATCCTGAGTTAGTAATCTCAGGGTTACTACCAGTGCCACATGCTAGTCAGAGTAGGAATGATCGTATAATCAGGATGAATGCGTGGCTTGAGAGATTGTGCAGGAGGGAGGGGTTCAGATTTTTGGGACATTGGGACCGGCTCTGGGAGAGGTGAGACAGTTACAAATTGGATGGTCTACACCTTGGCCGGACTGGAATCAACGTCCTTGGGAGTGCTTTTGCTAACACTGTTGGGCAGTGTTTAAACTGATGTGGCAGGGGGATGGGAACCAAATGAGGAGGTTGGTGGACCGGAAGAAATTTGCAACAAACTAGATAATGAAGTCAGCGTGAGTAATGGGAAGAGTAGGCAGGAAGCACAGGATGAACGCAGAGGGACTGGTGGCCTGAGGTGCGTTTGTTTTAATGCAAGAAGTATAGTAGGTAAGGCAGATGAATTTAGGGCTTGGATTAGTATGTGGGAATATGATGTTATTGCTATTACTGAGATTTGGTTGAGGAAAGGGCATGATTGGCAACTAAACATCCCAGGATAATGATGCTTCAGGCAGGATAGAGAGAGAGGAGGAGTTGCATTACCGGTGAAAGAAGATAGCACAGCTGTGCTGAAGGAGGACACAATGGTGGACTTGAGCAGTGAGGCAGTATGGGCAGAACTCAGAAGTAGAAAGGGTGCGGAAACAATGTTGGGGCTATACTACAGGCCTCCCAACAGCAAATGTGAGTTAGAGGTACAAATATGCAGAGAGATCATATAAAGATGTAAGAGCAACAAAGTGGTGGTGATAGGCGATTTTAATTTTCCCAACATTGACTGAGATTCACTTATTGTTAGATGTCTGGATGGAGCAGAATTTGTAAGGATCATGTAGGAGGGTGTTCTAGAGCAGTATGTAAATAGTCCAACTCGAGAAGGGGCCATACTGGACCTAGTGTTGGGAAATGAGCCTGGCGCGGGGGGTAAGGGGGTTGAAGTTTCAGTAGGGGATTGCTTTGGGAATAGTGATCACAATTCCATAAGGTTTAGAATACTCATGGACAAAGAAGAAACAGGTCCTAAAGGAAGAGTCCCAAATTGGGGGAAGGCCAACTAGAGTAAAATTCGACAGGAGCTGGGGAATGTAGATTAGGAGCAGCTCTTTAAAGGAAAATCCACATTCAATATGTGGGAGGCTTTTAAAGAGAGGTTGATTAGAGTTCAGGAGAGATATGTTCCTGTGAAAATGAGGGATAGAAATGGCAAGATTAGGGAACCATGGATGACAGGTAAAATTGTGAGACTAGAAAAGAGGAAAAAGGATGCGTACATAAGGTCTAGGTGACTGAAGACAGACGTAGCTTTGAAAGAATATTGGGAATGTAAGACCAATCTGAAACGAGGAATTAAAAGGGCAAAAAGGTGTCATGAGAGATCCTTAGTGAGCAGGGTTAAAGAAAACCCCAAAGCCTTTTATTCATTTTTAAGGAGTAACTAGGGAGGTTACTAGGGAAAGGGTTGGCCCACTCAAGGACAAAGGTGGGAAGGTTTGCGTGGAGTCAGAGAAAGTGGGTGAGATTCTTAATGAGTTGTTTGCATCGGTATTCACCAAGGAGAGGAACATGGCGGATGTTGAGCATAGATCTTTAATTACTCTAGGTCAAGTCAGCATAAGAGGGGAGGAAGTGTTGTGTATTCTAAAAGGCATTAAGGAGGACAAGTCCCCAGGTCCAGATGGGATCTATCCCAAGTTACTAAGGGAAGTGAGAGAGGAAATAGTTGGGGCTTTAACAGATATCTTTGAAGCAATCTTGAGCACGAGAGCGGTCCTAGAGGACTGTAGAATTGCTAATGTTGTCCCCTTGTTTAAGAAGGATAGCAGGGATAATCCAGGTAATCATAGACCTGTGAGCCTAACGTCAGTGGTAGGGAAACTACTGGAGAAGATACTGAGGGATAGGATATATACCCATTTGGAAGAAAATAGGCTCATCAGTGATAGGCAGCATGGTTTTGTGCAGGGAAGGTCATGTTTAACAAACCTAATAAAATTTTTTGAAAAGGTGATAAAGTTGAGTGATGGGGGAAGAGATGTAGATGTCATATACATGGACTTCAGTAAGGCGTTTGATAAGGCTCCCCATGGTAGGCTGATGAAGAAGGTGAAGACCCATGGGGTCCAGGGTGTTCTTGCTAGGTGGATAGACAACTGGTTGGACTACAGGAGACAGAGAGTAGTAGTGGAAGGGAGCTTCTCAAAATAGAGACCTGTGACCAATGTTGTCCCACAGGGATCCGTGCTGGGATCACTGTTGTTTGTGATATAGATAAATGATTCGGAGGAAGGTATTGGTTGCCTCATTAGCAAGTTTGCAGATGACACTAAGATTGATGGACTAGCAGATAATGAAGGAGGGTGTCAGAGAATGCAGCAGAATATAGATAGATTGGAGAGTTGGGCAGAGAAATGGCAGATGGTGGTCAATCCGGACAAATGCGAGGTGATACATTTTGGAAGATGCAATTCAAAAGCAAACTATACAGTAAACGGAAAAGTCCTGGGGAAAATTGATGTACTGAGGGATCTAGGTGTTCAGGTCCATTGTTCCCTGAAGGTGGCAACGCAGGTCAGTAGAGTGGTCAAGAAGGCATACGGCATGCTTTCCTTCATCAGATGGGGTATTGAATACAAGGGTTGGCAGGTCATGTTACAGTTGTATAAGACTTTGGTTTGGCCACATTTGGAATACTGCATACAGTTCTGGTTGCCACATCACCAAAAGGGTGTGGATGCTTTGGAGAGGGTGCAGAGGAGATTCACCAGAATGTTGCCTGGTATGGAGGGTGTTAGCTATGAGGAGAGGTTGCGTCGATTAGGATTATTTTCATTGGAAAGAAAGAGGTTGGGGGAGGTTGGAGGTTTGAGGCCTAATAAAGAGAGATATAGACAGAGTGGATAGCAAGAAACTTTTTTCCCCAGAGTGGAGGACTCAATTACAAGGGGTCATGAGTTCAAAGTGAGAGGGGAAAAGTTTAGGGGAGATATATGTGGAATGTTCTTCACGCAGAAATTGGTGGGTGCCTGGAATGCGTTGCCAGTGGAGGTGGTAGGGCTGGGAACGATAGCGTCATTTAAGATGTATCGAGGCAGATACATGAATTGGCAGGGAGCAAAGGAATACAATTGGGCGGCACGGTGGCACAGTGGTTAGCACTGCTGCTTCACAGCGCCAGAGACTCTGGTTCAATTCCTGCCTCAGGCGACTGACTGTGTGGAGTTTGCACATTCTCCCCGTGTCTGCGTGGGTTTCTTCCCACACTCCAAAAATGTGCAGGTCAGGTGAATTGACCATGCTAAATTTCCCGCAGTGTTTGGGGCAGGGGTAAATGTAGGGAAATGGGTCGGGGTGGGTTGCGCTTTGGGTCGGTGTGGGCTTGTTGGGCCGAAGGGCCTGTTTCCACACTAAGTAATCTAATCTAATCCTTAAAAACTAGGCAACAACTTTAGATCCAGGATCTGAATCAGTGCAGGCTTGGAGGGCTGAAGGGTCTGATGCTATGCTGTAAGGTTCTTTGTTTTTGTTTTTAATTCAGACAGACTAAATCCAGTAGATTATTTGAGAATCCCCAATCCTGTGAGCATTTCGGGCAATTTGCCATAATCTTGATGTTTAGAGTCTGATGGTACCTCTCTAAAGTTCCTTGTGTTTGCTAATGATGTGCAGCTGACTTCAATTATTTTATATCAAACTGCTACTGATTTCCTGGAAAACTTCAGACATGAAATTAAAACCTTGCTCTGACTATACATCAAGTGGTGATCTAAACCAGTAATATAAAGCGTGAATTCTTCCATCACTACCCTAGCTATAGTTCTTAAAGGGATAGCCTCTGGATATCAAGTTGTCATGTCCATAATTATTAGGATGTACTGACGTCCTGCTTTTGATTTTGATAATGGTCCTACATAACCTACTAATACTTGACTAAATGGTTCTTCAGAATCTGATATCGATATCAAAGGTACATTTTGATGTTGAGCTTTTTTTACAACCTGATATGTATGATAAGTTTTACAGAACTACACTTCATCTTTATGAAGTCCTGGCCATGTCACATACTTGTTGTTTGCTCCTACATGTTCCTATTTGTCTTGCCATAGGAACTTCATGTGCTATTCGCAATATCTCCTTAGGATATCTGGGCAGTCCCACTATTTTATGAGCAGCCAACTATTCTTTCTCTGCAAATCTGAGAGGATGTCTCCACTTTATCAAAACTCCATTTCTTATGTGGTAACACTTTGGTTACCCTTTCAGCCTCAGATTTAGTGTGAACTGTCTTTAGTAACTTACTTAACTCTGGACCTCTTCCTGAGCCTCAATTAATGAAGACATGTCAAACACTTCCTTTGAACTATCATTCTTCTTAAATAGAATATCAGCTATTGAATATCTGCTTGTGGTATGACTGCACCCTTTAATGATGGACTTTGTTTGGCAATTGCCCTGGTCACCACACATAATAGAAAAATACTCAGGATCTATTCCTGCAACCATACAGTTTCTTTAGCCTCAATTGGACTTTCTGTTCTTACAGGCAAAGCTATGACTTTTATTCATGCCTGATGATTCCCCAGGAGTAAGCTAACTCCAATCATAGATAATTTTGCAGCTACCCTGACTACCATTGGTCCAGAAACCAAGCTACACTCTAATTGCACCTTGTACAATGGAGCTATAATATATTCTCCTTCTATCCCATTTACCAACACTTTGGCTTTCAATGAATTCTCTGGAGGGAAAACTGAATCCTTCTCCAACAAGAGAGTTTGAGTAGTCTCTGTATCTCTCAGAATTGTTATGGGCATGGATTCTACCTTTGAAGAAAAAGGAATTACCTTTCCTTTACATCAAATCTTTTCATGTCTCTCATCTACCTTATGTATTTCTTCTGCACTCACTGCAGTGTTTGCCTCCGGTCTCCTAGTTATAGGCAAAGGTACAAGTTCTAATATGAATTTCCCTTTCAACTTCTAACATTGTAAATGAATGTGTTCCACTTGCAGTGGAAACACCTTGGCTTCTGATTCTCATCTCCACCTTCATCACTTTCCTTTCTGATCTGAGGAAACCACTGTGAGATATTCCCAGCAATCCATGCCTTACCTTGCCTTCCTTTCACGCTTACTTTGTATAGTTTTTGAATTTATGAGAATGATTTTAAAAAGAGTTTAACTTTGTAATCATCAGCCATTATCACTACCTGTCTAGCAGTAGCAACCTTTTGGTCCTCAACGGGAGTTCTTAATACAAAAAATAGTGAGTTTTTAAATTCCTCTGAGAGAATAACCTCTTCAAGAATTTTGTATATAGTTTCACCTTCTAGTGTTCTCATTCTCCTATCAAAATTAATTCGCTTAATTTTTTCAAATTCATAAAGGCTGGTTAAGACTTCTTTCATAAAGTCTGACACCTTTGCCTATATGCCTCAATCACTAACATCATTTGCAGTCGATATTGTCTTTTCCACTGCATCACTTATACAGTCATATAGCATGGAAGTAGATCCTTCGATTCAACTCATCAATACTAACCAAATTTCCGAAACTAAACTATTGGTCTGTGTATGGCCCATATCCCTCTTAAAACTTTCCTGTTCATGTATTTATTCAAATGTTTTGTAATGTTGTAACTGTATATACATCTACCATTTCCTTTGGCAACTCATGGCATATAAGAACCACTCTCCGTGAGAAGATGTTGCTCCACAGATCCCTTTTAAATCTTTCTCCTCTCACCTTAAGAATATGCCCCTAGTTTAAACTTTGCCACTCAAGGAAAGAGAACTTTGCGATTCACTTTATCTGTGCCCCTCTTGATTTTATAAGCTTCTATAAGTTTGCCCCTCAACCTCTTACACTCCAGTGAAAAAAAAAATCCCAGCCTCTCCCTATAGCTCAAACCCTCCAGTTTTGGCAACCTACTTGTAAATTTGTTCTGAGCCATTTCAAGTTTCACAACATCCTTCCTCTCGGAGGGAGACCACAATTGAACACAATATTCCAAAAGTGGCCTAGCCAATATCTTGTACAGGCACAACATGACTTCCCAGCTCCTATACTCATTGCCTTTCCCTTTTTTTGTCATCTGCAAATTTGGCTATTGTACATTCACTTTATTCATCCAAGTCATTCAGATATATTGTAAATAATTGTGGCGCTCCACTAATTACAGGTTGCCATCTTGAAAATGTCCTCTTTATCCCAGCCATCCTTGTTTTTAATGAATCCCACCAATATTCTTTTTATCATCCTCAATTGAGCATTATATTGCACTGCCTGTCCACAGGAATTGCTCCTTGTCTTTCTCTATCTACTATGTTACTTTAACAAATAAAGTTAAATTCCATTCAGTTGGAGTGAGACTTTATCTTGATTTAAAAATCTAACCTATTGGACACCTCATTTAAGGAAGTAAATCTACATGTGTTTAAGTGGATTTATAAACTCTGCACGCCTGCTTTGATCCAATAAGTCGTTCTCTAAGGTAGTCAATTTGACAATACAATAATAATATTCATAGTTTGGCTGTTCAAAACCAACTCTGTAATTGTTCTAAATTCAAAGAAAACCTTATAGAGTAAAATCTGCAATATGTTTCTAAGAGAGTCTGTGAAAGATGGTATCTGTCAGAGTTTGACAGAATGATCAGAGAGATGGTTTTGTGATGGAGATGTTTACCTTATTGCTACTGAATTAGTACAGCATTCTGATATTGTTGTACTTGGATAACTGCAACTTAATGTTCTAGTTGGATAGCTCTCATTGTGATCCATTTCTATAGGTGTGGAATTCGTACTTTAGTTTGGCTGTACTGTTTATAAATCAGCCAAGTCTTCAACTGGAGCATGCCACACCTGCCAAAAGGAAGAAGATCTTGGACAGGTGAGTACAGTCAATGTTGCCATCTTCCAGGAAAACATTACTGGACTCTATGAACAGCCTGAGCCAAGAATTATAGTTTTGAGTAGAAGGAAGCCTGCATTGTATAAGCTAGGTATGAAATGTATAGTAAAAAATAATAGCTAGATCAACAAAAATAAATTTTCCAAGGTGCTTCACAAAAACATTATAAAGGAGAATTTGACACTAGGTCATCTAAACTTATAATAGGGAAGAGGACTTGAAGGTTGGAAAAAGAGGTAATATTTATGGCATATATGAAGGGGAGAAAAAAATAAAGAGATGAGGTGGTTTAAAAGGAAATTCCAGGAGCTGCGTAGCTGAAGATATGGCTCCCAGTAGTGGAACAATTAACATCGGGATTGTGCAAGAGGCCAAAATTAGCTGAGTACTGATCTCTCAAAGGGTTGTAAAGGAGATTAATGGATAAGGAAGGGATTTTAAAATAAGAGTGAGAATTTCAAAATCATGATGAAACTTAACCAGGAGACAGTGTACTGTAAATCAGTGAGCACACAGGTTGATAGTCATTGAGAGGTTAAGCAGGATTGAGTCGGTCTCTTCAACTTTAGAGGTAACTAAGGCATGAATGAGAGATTTAGTAGCAGATGAGCTGAGGCAGTGGCGAATTGGGGTGTATTATTAAAGGTGAAAATGAGCAATCTTACAAATGTTATCGATATGTGGTTGGAAGCACATATTGATATTAGATATGGCACCAATGTTGTGGACAGGCAGGTTCAGCCATAGTTTGTTGCCAGGGAGACAGAGAATTCCATGGTTAGGGAGCAGGAGTTGTAGTGTGGACTGAAGGTGGTGACTTAAATATTCCCAATATTCCCAATATTTAGTTATAAGACATTTTTTATTTATCCAATATGGATATCAGAAAGCAATCTGATAATTTAACGGCAGTGATGTGTTGAGAAAGCAATGAGATGGAGCTGAATACTATCAAGATGAAAAATAACATTTGTACTTTCGGATGATGTCTCAAACAAAAAATAGGAGGAAAACAAGGTTGATCCATAATCATGCAGGAGCTTGAAGGAAAGCCACTGTAAATGAAGTTCTCGCTCTGATTTAAATGAAACAAAATAAGAATCGATAATAATGCAAAAAATTACCTACTTTCTTTTTTCCTGATGATGGGGCCTAGCACTAAGAGATGAAATCAACCATATTGTGTAGCATATTTACTGTGTAAAGTCTATCTTTGCATTGACTTGCATTCATTCATATTCTCTTCCTGGCAGGTATGGTGATATGAGAGTGATGATGGCCTATGAACTCTTCAGCATGTGGCAGAATCTGGGTATGCTGTCATTATTTGACTTGGTATAAAATCTGTGACAAGTATATGAGGGAAATCTAAATAATATATTACAGATCCTTCAGAAATGAGATAACGAGAACCAGAGAAAGTATATTCCTGTCAGGGTGAAAGGAAAGGTTGGTAGGTGTAGGGAATGCTGGATGACTAAAGAAATTGAGGGTTTGGTTAAGAAAAAGAAGGAAGCATATGTCAGGTATAGACAGGATAGATCGA